>NC_056735.1:982644082-982751582 GCF_019279795.1 Protopterus annectens | reverse complement strand
ACTTCATGATGGACTGGTTTAGTTTGCTGAGATCCAATATTGGTCTCAGGTCCCCTGTCTTTTTTGGCACTAAAAAGAACCTTGAGTAATTTCGGATCCGATCTGGTCTGTGGGGACCGGTTGGATGACTCCTTTTTCTAGCAGCTTTGACGCTTCTGCGGCTGCAATTTCCCTTTGACTGGGTGGTGGGTCCGGGATTTTTTTGGACGGTGGGGTGAGTGTGTGAAGGAATGGTGTAACCTCCGGCAATAATCCCAAGCACCCATCTGTCCTGAGTGATAGACTCCCAGGCTTTTAGGTGCTTGGCAAAACGGCACCCGACTGGCTCCGGAGCAGCACAGCCGGGCAATCCCTCATGAAGTGTGGGAGGCTGAAGAGCCACGAAAGGACTCGCGGTCTCCAGAATTGCGGGGCCCTCTGCCGCCTCTGGGACGGCGTCTCCCAGAAAAATTTCCCCGTCCTCTGCCTCTGGAAGGGGAATCTTCCTGCTGTTGAGGAAAAAACTTACGGGATTTGCGGAACCACATCTTCCCTCCTCCTTTAGCCTTGGGGTAAGGCCGAAAGGGAGTGGAATAACGTGCACCTACGGCAGATAAAGTTTTTCCCTCTTGCTCACAGCGGGTAAGAGTGTCTTTAACCTTAGGTCCAAACAAAGAGGACCCATCAAAGGGAGCGTCGGCGAAGGAAGACTTGAAGGCCTCCGCAAAATGACACAAACGGAGCCAGGCTTGTCTCCGTAGAGCCACGCCTGTGCCTGCCGCTCTGCCCGCCCCTTCGGCTGCATATAAAATGAGCCTCATGGACGAGTTAGAAATCGAGGTAAGGATAGCCAACTGAGAGCTAACCGACTGGGCTAGCTGCTCAGGTAGGTTACCTGAGAGGGAGTCTGACAGCTCCTTGACCAGATCCCTCTGTAGCCTGGTAAAATGTGTCAAATAATTCAGGGACCTTAGTGTAAAGGCCGCTGAAGTCAGGGTGCGCTTCCCGTACCGGTCCATGCTCCTAGACTCCTTATTAGGAGGATGGACGGACGTTGAAGCCTCTGCCACGTCCTGTTGTGTAGCAGATGCCACCACCATGGCATCTACAGCCACGCCTTTTGTCAAGAACTCCTTCTCGGGTGGGGCAGACAAAAATTTGTTAGGGCGAGAAGGCACTGGTTCCACAGTATCTGGATGTTCCCACGCCCGACAAACCAAATCCAGGAGCTCGTCAAGGCGGAGACACCCAGGAGGTGGAGGGCTGAGCCCCAAAGGCCTTGAGAAGCACTGACTCATCAGCAGAGGGGGGTTTGGATATCCAGCCGCCTCGTAGCTTAAGGATCTCCAAAATGTCTGCGAATGAGACATCATCCGAGGACGACTTCGGGGACCCCTCCGCATCATCAAGATCAGTGTCCGATGTAATAGACTCGGGGGAGTCCACGTGCTTCCTCTTGCACGATCTCTTCCTTGGGGGCTCCTCCGAAGACAACTCCGAAGAACCCTCAGGAGGAGGGGAACCCCAGTGGGGTAACCTCAGGCCCGGGCTCCGCTGCCTAGGGACAGGGAACTGCCAAAGACCCAGTCTCCATGCCCAGGGAAGGTGCCGGTAAAGCCGAGAGATGGTCAAGAAGACTTGGCCAAGGCACTCCTCATAGCTCTGAAAGCCGGACCCTCAGAATCCTGGGAGTGTCCGGTCTCCGGAGCCATGATAGCAGACGGAAGTCTCGCAGCCGAAGCACCGAGAGGGAGGCTCGGAACCGACAGCATAGGTCCCGAAACGTCACCCCCGGGTCCAGCCGAAGAAGTCCGCGTGCCAAACTCGGACCCGAAGGCCGGGGTTGGAGTAAGGGTCGGAGCCGACCCTAGGATCTCCACCGGCTCCAACAGCACCTGCTCCACGGAGCCGGCGGTCGGAGGAGGAATGGCAATGGCATGGGCTATCGGCTCCGAAGCCAATTGGGTCGGAGCTGAAACAAATTTTTGAAAGACTGGGGACTGGAACAGTCTTTGGAGCACCCTGTCTATGTCCGAATCTGACATCTTCGATGACCTAGAGGAGACTGAACGGGTTCGAGTTGGCCTCTCCAACGGCCCCAAGGGGCTAGGGGACCGGCTCCGAGGCGACTCGATAACTATCGGCGCCGAAGGAATACCCAAACTAGTTTCCATCGGTGCCGAGGAGGACTTAGGCGCCGAGGAGGAAGTGTCTGAGCGGACAACCTTCATCGGCTCCGAGACCAGTGGAGCCGATGAAGGTGACCCACCTCTCGATGCCCCAGCTATCGGCTCCGAAGCCAGAGGAGTCGAGACTGGAGGCATCGAGGCAGACCGTTCCGCCCTCGGCTCCGAAGTCCTTGGAGCCGAAGGAGAAGCCTGCCTATGTCTTTTGGCGGTCGGGTCCGACGGACTGGTCGGAGCCGACGCCCTTTTCTTTTTAGCAGGAGAAGGAGAGGATGCTAATGCTTCTTCAAAGGAGGGTTTTATAAGGCCTTTCAAAATAAGTTTATTTTTCCTCTCTTGGAGGACCCTCGAGGAAAACGCGTGACATACGCTGCAGGACTCCTGTAAATGTTTGGCGCCCAAACAATACACACAGAGAGAGTGGTCATCTGTGATAGACATTTTAAAGCTACACTTAGTGCACTTCTTAAAGCCCGAAGGCCTAGGAGCCTGAGACATTATTAGCAACAAGTCTAGTAACTGTTACAGAAAGACACACACTTTTTTTTTTTTTTTTTTTTAAACTGTCACTACAATAAACAGCTTGCAGTCGCCGATTAAGGTAACCTGTTCGACAACAACAGAAAGAAAATTTAATTAAAGGGATCCAAGAACCCCTAAGGATTTGAAGCAATTGACTGACCGGGAAAGGCCCGACAACTGAAAAGGGGCCTCTAGTCAGAACCAATACGTCAACCACACACAAAAATTCACAGAAAAAAATAACCAGTCACACACAAAAAGTACAGTATAGCTGTTAAAACAGCTTTTTGTTAAAGAATTAGAGAATTCCTGACAGAAAAAGTTAGTGAAAACACTACTTAGCTCAGCCAGCTCGAGACCACGTCTTTGCTAGTTAGCGGCAAACGAGATCTGGGGGACTGGTAGTGGTGCATCCTGGGATATAGTAAGCTCAGCCAATAAGAGACTTCGCTCTTTGGCATAAGCGTGCCGAGTCGGAGCCGAGGGATCGGCTCCGAACCCATCAGTCAGAATGTAGGCGAGATAGGATCACATAACATCCATCATCTATTAAGACAAGAATTAAAGCAACATCATTAAATAAAAAATAATGACACGATATTAAATTATATACATAAAAAAAAAATCAGACATATATATATATATATATATATATATATATATATATATATATATATATATACACACACACAACTCCCTAAAGCACAATTACTGTGCCATCAGATAACCAATATATACATTACTATAAAAAATTAAATATAATAAACCTACGATGTTTGAAACTGTACCTAAAAATTAATTATCAATGGTCATTGAGACCTGGTTTAAATAGTGCACCCAAATTAATTATCCACATACGTTCTCCGCATCAAAATATGAAGTTTATGTGATGCAACATGTTTATACAAAGAGCTCTGTAAGTGTTTACAATTGATATCACTTACATGTAATGGAATACGTTGTTTGAAAGAACGAGACATTTGTCCCATGTAAAAAGACCCACATTGGCAAACTGCCATATATATATAACCAATTCACTGGAACAAGTGATAAAATGCCTTATATTATACACCTTTGGGGCATTAACTGAGGTAAAGGACTTTGTCCTATATATCAATTTACAATATGTGCAATGTCCACAAAAGGTGCAACTAACTATTCTTCTGGCTACTTGACCAAACTGACAAGTATGCCCTTTTATAAAGGAAGAAAACTGCTCACCCACTGTTTTGCCCCTACGAAACCCAATGACAAACGTTATCTAGCACTGGTCCAAAAAGCAAATCAGACTTCAAGATATGCCAATACTTAGCTATCATTGATTTTATCTTAAAAGTGTTAGTATCAAACGTAGTAATCAATCTAGGCTTATCTTGACCATCTGAATAATCCGCCTGCTTTTCTTGAAAAAGTTCCGTTCTGGGTATCTGAACTGTCTGTTGATAGGCAGAGTCAAGCAAAGTATTATTATAATCCCTTAATCTAAATCTAAATTTGAGATTATTCACCTCAGTGTCAAAATCTTTTTCTGAACTACATATTCATCTTATTCTCAAAAAATGGGCCTTGGGAATATTGTTGACTATATGTCAGGGGTGGCAACTATCCGCATGTAATAAAGAATTCTAAGAAAAAGGTTTGTGATGGAGACTAGTAACACTAGTCCCATCTATAGCTTTAGTCACATTTACATCCAAGAATTCAACATTAAATAAATCAATTTTGCCACTGAATTGTATCCCATATTTATTAGAGTCAAAGTATGTAACAAATGATTTCCACTTATCTAAGTTGCTATTCCAAACTACCCAACAATCGTCTAAATATCTATGCCACATAATTAAATGTGGTAAAAACACATTGGTATCACTATAAGTAAATTGCAACTCAAAATACCCCATAAATAAGTCCGCGTAAATGGGTGCGAAAGTCGCACCCATGGCGGTACACAATCTGTAAAAACCACTGAGATCCAAATCTAAAAGAGTTATGTTATAACACTAACCCCAATAATGTAAGCAAAAATTCCACTTCAACCTCTTCATACATTCTAGAATATTACCGCCCACATGTGGAATGCTGGCATATAATGCTTGTACATCTAGTGTACCTAAATAAGCATTGCATGGAACTTGTAAATCATTCATTATTGCCAAAAAATGGTTAGTATCCTTAATTCTAGCTCTAACAAAAATCAAAAGAGGTTTAAGTTTAGCTTCCAACTAAACTGAAAGAGGTTTTATTAAGGAACCCCTTCTCGCCATTATAGGGCGACCCAGAGGTTTGGTAACAGATTTATGAATCATGGGCATCAAATAAAAATATTGGGGTTGTGGATCATCTACCACCAATTGTTGTGCCAAATATATGAGTGTCTCATAAAAAAGAGAATGCTCATTTGAGCAAATCACTAAACAACGATCAGTTTAGACTGAAAGCTCAAAAAAAATATTTTTCTAAAGCGGCAACGCCCATGACACCCCTCACACCCCCTTGCTAATTATTTATCCTTACTAAGAGATCTCACAACAGTGGTGTAAGGGAAAATTTCCTTACCCTGCTGTACAACTATCCCAATAAACTGACTGCAGGCAGAAACCCGATTAAACAGTATTCGATCAAATGAGCATTCACTTTTTTTTCTAGCATGAAACAGTATTTGCTCAAGTGAACATTTGCTCTCCCTAACTGTAACACTATATATATTTATACATACATACATGTGCGCACATACACACACACACCGCATACACATATACACACACACATATATATATATATATATATATATATATATATATATATATATATATATAGGTTCATAAGTAGGTATTAGGCTATTGGCCCTAGGGCCTATATAAGCCTAGCCAATAAGGTACCCTGGCTTTCGCCACCTAAGAAAATGATTTTCCTCTGCCCCTGTCAAGCAGAGCCACAGAAGTGATCCCTGAGGTGAACTTCCTATCTCCCATCCAATCATCAAGATTTTTCTTGAAGAGTGCTAATGAGGAGCTTTTTTTGATATAGATAGGTAGTTTGTTCCAGAGTATGGGAAGTCTCTAGGACAGGAATCTATCCCTCCAGCATGTTCTGTTTATTGTGGTGCCAAGGTTTACGTCCCTAGAGCATGTAGCTCGGACGGATTGGGATTTCTTTAAGTGGAGCATGTCCAACAGCTCTGGGCTTGACATAGTTTTGTATGTTAGGCAGAGATCGCCTCTGAGTAGGCAATATGCGACAGAGTAAAGCTGGAGTGTTTTGAGACTGTCTGCGTAGGGCATCTGTTTGAGGCCGGTAATCCTCTTTGTGAGGTATTTATGCAGCCTTTCTAGTTGTTGTAGATGTCTTGTGAGGTACATACCAAAAGGGGCGTTGTACTCTATAATGGGTCTAATGAGTGATGAACAAATATATATATATATATATATATATACATATATATATATATATATATATACACACACACACACACACACACACACACACATCTCTGTACGTATACATGTAAATATTTATGTATACGTATGTGTGTGCATGGATTCCCTTCAAATGAACGAAAGTTCATATGAATGAAACCAGGAAGAGCGGGACCAGATGTTCGAAACTTCAGAACGTTGAAACCTCAGAAGTGCGAAATTCAAAATCCAGACATTACGGGATTGTGTTTAGCGCTTCTGGTGTTCCAATGCCGTAAGTATGTATGTGTAAGTGTCTGTTTGAGGGGTAGTGGTGTGTGTAAGTGTGTGTTGTGAGTATGGTGTGTGTTTGTCAGGGAATGTAATGTGTGGGTGTGAGTGTGCCTTGTGTGTCTGTTTGTGCGATCTCGGAGTTAGAATAATAAAGAAGGGGGGTGTGGGGGGTGCAGGGGGGCTTGCCCCCCTGCCCATATGGTTTGTAGTACTGCGTGTTAGGTACTTTTGGGTTGTTGTGTGTGTATGTGTGTGTTTGTGATGTTTGTGTTAGTGTTTCGTGGTTTTGGGTTTCATTGTTGTTAATGTTCATTGTTGTGGGGTTTCGTTGATGTGGTCTCATTGTTTTGGGTTTCGGTGAAGTGGGATTTCGTTGTAATGAAGTCGATCCATAGATATATATATATATATATATATATATATATATAAATATTTATATATATATATATATATATATATATATATATATATAGATAGATAGATATATGTATGCATATACATATACAGTGGATATAAAAAGTTTACACACCCCTGTTAAAATGCCAGGTTTTTGGGATATAAAAAATGAGACCTCAATAAATCAATTCAAAACTTTTCCCACCTTTAATGTGACCTATAACCTGTACAATTCAACTGAAAAAACAAAACAAATTTCTTAGGGGAAAAATAGAAAAAAAATAAAAAACATACAATACTCTGGTTGCGTAAGTGTGCACACCCTTAAACTAATACTTTCTTGTGTGTGCACAACCTTAAACTAATACTTTGTTGTAGCACCTTTTGATTTAATTACAGCATTCAGTTTTCTTGGGTACACACATTCCATCAATTAAAGAGACTATGACTAACCCGAAATAAAGTTCAGCTGTCCTACTAGGATTTTCCTGACATTTACTCAGTTGCCTGCTACAGCAAAAGCCATGGTTCGCAGAGAGCTTACAAAGAATCAAAGGGATCTCACTGTTGAAAGGTATCAGTCAGAAGAAGGGTACAAAAAAATTTCCACAGCACTGGATATACCATATACCATGCAACACGGTGAAGATGGTCATCAAAAAGTGGAGAAAATATGGGACAACAGTGATGTTGCAAACAACTGGACGTCCCTCCAATATTGATGAAAAGACAAGATGAAAACTGATCAGGGAGGCTGCCAAGAGACCTACAGCAACACTGAAGGAGTTGCAGGAATTTCTGGCAAGGACTGGCTGTGTACTACATGTGACAACAATCTCCCACATTCTCCATATGTCTGGACTATGGGGTAGGGTTGCAAGACGGAAGCATTTTCTTACACAGAAAAACATCTAGGCCTGGCTAAAATTTGCAGAACAATACATCAAGTCTTCCAAAAGCATGTTGGAAAATGTGTTATGGTGTGATGAGACCAAGGTTGAACTTTCTGGCCACAATTCCAAAAGGTACATTTGGTGCAAAAACAACACTCTGCATCACCAAAAGAGCACCATCCCCACGGTGAAGCATGGTGGCGGCAGTATCATGCTTTGGGGTTGCTTTTCTTCATCTGGAACTGGGGTTTTAGTTTTTAGTCAAGGTGGAGGGAATTATGAACAGTTCCAAATACCAGTCACTTTTGGCCCAAAACCTTCAGGCGTCTGCTAGAAAGCTAAAGATGAAGAGGAATTTCACCTTTCAACACAACAATGACCCCAAGCATACATCCAAATCAACAAAAGAATGGCTTCACCAGAAGAAAATTAAAGTTTTGGAATGGCCCAGACCTAAATCCAATAAAAAATCTGTGGGGTGACCTGAAGAGGGCTGTGCTGAAGAGATGCCCTTGCAATCTGACAGATTTGGAGCGCTTTTGCAAGGAAGAGTGGGCAAATATTGCCAAGTCAAGATGTGCCAAGCTGATAGACTCCTACCAAAGAAGACTGAATGCTGTAATTAAATCAAAAGGTGTTTCAACAAAGTAATAGTTTATGGGTGTGCACTGTGCACACACAACAAAGTATTTGTTTAAGGGTGTGCACACTCATGCAACTAGTGTATTGTACGTTTTTTATTTTTTATATTTTCCCCTAACAGATTTGTTTATTTTTCAATTGAATTGTACAGGTTGTAGGTCACATTAAAGGTGGAAAAAGTTTTGAAATGATTTATTGTGGTCTCATTTTTTTATATCACAAAAACTTGGCATTTTAACAGGGGTGTGTAAACTTTTTATATCCACTGTATATATATCTATATATATGCATACATATATATATAAATATATATATATATATATATATATGTAGATATATATAAAATGTATATATATATATATATATATATATATATAATATATATATATATATATATATATATAATATATATTTATGGATTCACTTCAAAAGCTCGAAATACTGAAAACTCGAATTTCAGTATCTCAAGCCCAAGAAGTGGAATCCTCAAAACAACGAAAACTAAAAACCGCGAAATTCAAAATCTTGAATACCGGAAGTTTTAAATTTTTCGGTTTTACTACACACGCACACACACACACACCACACAAACACACACAATCAAGCCCCCCTGCACCCCCACACCCCCCCTACTTAAATATTCTCACTCCGAGGTCGCACTACATACACACACAAAACACCACCACACAAGCTACTTTCTCTTCGCACACACACATCACAGCAACAAAACACACTGACACACACCACAGCCCCTACCCAAACCGCTTAACACACACACACACTTACCTGAATACATAACCATAGCGGAACTTTAGAAGCGTGGTATTCGAGGTTTTGAATTTAGCGCTTCTAAACGTTCGCTATTATGTGGATTCAGCTTCTTGGGCTCGAAATACTGAAATTCGAGATTTCAGTATTTCGAGCTTCTGAACGGAACCCATATATATATATATATATATATATATATATATATATATATATATAGACAAATACACACACACACACACACATATATGGGTCCCATTCATTTAGTCGAATTACATTTGGTCGAAAATAATTTAAGGCAGCACACTTCACTGAAAGCACATTTGGTCGAATTACATTTGGTCGAAAATGAAATATAGCCCCTGCCTCACTGCAGTGTGACCCTGGAATGAGAATATTAAGTAAGGGTGTGTGTGGGGGATAGCCCCCACAATGGGGGCTGTGGGGGGGCATAGCCCCCCAAATTCTGCAAGTAGTTTTTACTAAACATATATATATTAAAAAACAGTTTGCTCTGCTAATACTTTCATTTCACAGCAGCATCAGTCCAGAAGCACAAGACATTTGCTCTGCAGTCCTGGACGTTCTGTGATTTTGCAGAGCACCTGTACTGCAGATTTTATTTTACAGAGCACTCCACATTTCACTATCAGTCTAGATTTTGTTCCATGCAGCAGAGTGGATTTGTTCCTCTGAGCAGGCATAGGACAGCTGCTCTCACAAAGTGGTGCTGCTGCAAGAGACACATTGTGTATTGTGCATGAGGTGATTTTGAATGCATGAGGGGTTTGTTTGTGTGGGTGGATAATTACAGATAGGACACACAGGTAAATCACTTCTTCTTCTTTCGGCTTTTCCCGGTTAGGAGTCGCCACAGCAGATCACCTGTCCTCTTATGATTGGCAGTAGAGTTTTACAGTATTGAGTTGCCAGCCCGGTGCCCAACCTTCCACAGAAGGTACACACATGCACGCACGCACACCTAGGGCCAATTTAGAGTGTCCAATCCACCTACAGCATGTCTTTGGGATGTGGGAGGAAACGAGAGCACCCGGAGGAAACCCACGGGAGACAGGGAGGACATACAGACTCCACACAGAAGGCACCCCAGCCAAGGATCGAACCGGAGAACCTCTTGCTGTGAGGCAGCAATGCTAACCGCTGCATCATCATGGCCACCCACACACAAGTAAATCACTGTGGATCACAATTACTCAGTAATAACAATCAAAGTGTCACAGTTATTATTCCTGTTTAGAAATAGCATATACGTTTATCTTTTTTTATTATTATTCACAAAGTCCCTACAGTACTTCACACAGTAGGCAAATGGACCTATAAAGAGACATATCCTATACCCTACACTACAGGAAGTAGCTCATTAAGCGCTTAGAACCTTAATCCACTGCACTAACAACCAGACATTCTTTAACTTCTTAATGTTCTGATAAATGAAGGAGGATAAAAGTCGATCAGAAAACATATTTGAAGTTACAGATGCCTGATGCTTAAGGCTTTGAAATGCTAACAAAATTATGCCCATATTCAAAAGCTTTTTCCTATTGTGTGTCTTTCAGCAAGTCACTTAAACAGTGCCCTTGGGTTATCAATGAAAAGAGACACTTTGTAATGTAAGTTTACCTAGTCAACAATTAGAAGAAACTGGGATTTAAAATTTGGGCCATTGTCTCCTCATTATTTTTGGCTTTGCCCAGGAGTACTGAGCAAAGACTGTCGGTTTCAGGTAAACTGTTGTGGACTGTGGTCAATAAATGATGATATGCATGAGACATTGCATACTTCAAAAATTCTTGCAACACAAAGCTTTTTATTCTATCAACTTTCTAAGTATATAAACATAAATATTTACCATCCATAGCTGATTTTTTTTGTCATTAATTAGTGCTAAGAAAAAGAGAGAAGAGAGGCTTGAAATGTGTTCCACTGTATGGTTTTGACAACAGTGAACTGAGATACATTTTGGGCCCTTGTCTCCTCATTCATTTTGGATTTGTTCAGAATTACTGAGCAAAAAAGATGAAATGTAAATTTGTCCATTCCTTGTAAAATTTGTGGCTTTCTGGCGAATTGCTGTGGTTTGTGGTTATTAAATAATGACAGTTATGAGTTTCAGATTTGACCATTCGGAAAATGCTTGCTAATGCAAAGCTTTTTGTTTTATCAACTTTTGAAGTATATAATAGAAACATTTAAAATCTGTGCCTGATTACAATAACTTTGTCTGTAATTAGAAATAAGAAGTTGAGAGGGGGCAGAGGTAGTTGCAATGGGTTCCATTATATGGTTTTGACAGCAGTGAGCTAAGATACATCTCTGGACCATTGTTTAAACATATTTTCTTATTTAATCACTTAAAACGTATAAACCAAATAACTGATAAAAATAAAAATGATAAACCAAACTGTGCTTTAATGCAGAAATTCAGTAAAAATCCAGTAAGCGCTTTCGTCTTTTCATACACAAGACTTCTTCAGACTGAATTAAAACCTCTCACTTCATTCATTAAATACTAAAAGATATCATCACATGACATTCAAAATTAATGTCTTAACCCTTTCTTTTTCAAATAGGCTACAAAATCTTCTCTGTTGTTTAGCCCAGGGGGATAACAGGCATTCAACTTGACCTGCCATGTGTATTCCAACCATCCCAACTCATCCTCAGCATTCAACTTAATCTCATGGTCACCAATATTTCCCAAAACCAAAAATTTTAAATTAATTTTGCAACCCCCCCCCCCCCCATTTTATAATGTTTACCTAAAGCATTAGCTTCATTGCCAGTTTCCACAGCTTGTTTATGTTCATACATTCTCTTGAACAGCTCCCTACTAGTACGGCCAACAGAGAATGCATTTCAACACTGACATACAATTAAATAAACAACAAACTTTGATTTGCAAGTATAAACCTTATTGACATGTATTTTTACATCATTAATAATAATTTCACTGACTCCTTCATAAATTAAATCACAAAAATTGCATGCCAAACATTTTCCATCCTGCCTCTTGTACTAAACGACCTGACATTCAAATTGCTTTGGAAAACGTTTTTAAAACTCTTTCCTTTTTTGTACAGAAAGCGTGGACCATTGCCAACTGCTTCCAGTACCTCTTCACTGCTCTTCAAAATTTTCCAATTTGCTCTAATAATCTGTTTAATAGCTTCTGAATCTACACTATTCAATATCTGCATAGCAGTTCTAAAGTCATTATTCGTGTTTTTCTTAGAAGAAACTTCTAGATTTTCTCTAGTTCTCTTAATTTCACTGAATTTACGTCTCACTAATTCATTTGAATAGCCTCTAGCTACAAATTTGTTACATATAGCTTTGCTTTCTTCAATAAAATCAGCATCATCTAAAGTAAGTTGATGCGGCCTCATCAGTTGACCCTTGACAATATTTTCTTTCATATATCTGGGATGCATACTTGAGAAGTGTAAATATGCATTGTTTTGCACATTCTTTTTACTGATTTTGCTAGCTAGCTTGCCATTTTCTTCGTACACTACTACATCCAAATATGAAATACTCTTCTCATTCAAAACTGAAGTCAATTTCAAATACGTACAAACCCTGTTGATATAAAGTAAGAAAGATTCAAGGGATTCCAACCCCCCTCTCCAAACAATAAACAAATCATCTATAAAACGTTTGTACCAAAGTATATTGTTTTTGAATGTATCAATCAGAATATGTCTTTTCTCCCAACCATTCATGAAAATGTTAGCATAACTGGGTACCATCGCTGCACCCATTGCTACCCCATTTTTTTGATGAAAAAAATCATCTTTGAACTTAAAGTAGTTGTAGCTCAAAATAACATCTAACATTTCCATAAGTAAACTAGTAGTGTTGTTGGAAAACAATCCTGAACTCCAAAGCTCCAACCTCACTGTTTCCATTCCTTCTTCATTGGGAATAACTGTATATAAAGACTTCTCATCTAAAGTGACTAAAATGTCTGACTCAATAACATTCACTTTTTTGATGTGTCCAATAAAATCAAAAGTGTCCTTAATATAAGCACTACCTCTGACCGCTACCTTTTGTAAATGTTTTGTCTACAAAAATAGAAATGGCTTCAGTTTTAGTCCCTTCACTTGCCACTACAGGCCTAAACACAGAGTCTTCCAGATCTTTGTGAATTTTGGCCAAGCCAAAAATTCTACTAAACTTGGGAGCTGCATTCGAAATATATTTCTTGATATCCTCTGTAATCCTTCCTGTATAAAACCATTCCTCGATGAAGGAATCAATAAAACAATATGACTTTTTAACAGCAGAAAAACTCACTTTTTCATAGAATTCATCATCAGCCAACATGTGATACATTTTCATATCATAATAATCTCTATCTAGTACTACCAAAGCATTTCCTTTGTCTGCTTTGCTAACAAGAATTTTATCATCATTAACTAAATCAAAAAACAGCTTACGCTCGTTTGCAGACATATTATGATATTTGAAACTACTTTTGTTGTTCAACAGTTCAATAATTTCAAGCTCTGTCATACTAAGAAACATTTCCAATTCCTTTCTCAAAGGGGGGTTAAAAGTACTTGGTCTACTAAACTCTTAACTTACATTATTGTTGCCATTTTTGAACAAAACTTTGAAATTCAGTTTTCTAACAAAATCTCTCAGCTCATTTAGCACATCACACTCGTTCGTTCTAGTAGATGGAAAAAAATTCCAACCTCTGCTCAGAATGTCACAAGTCTTGGCATCCAAAAATTTAGATGATAAATTAACAATTAAGTAACTGCTAGGATCAAAAGTACCTGAAAAACAAGTTAATTTTCCATTTCTTCCACGCCTTCTTCTTGGACTGTTTTTTGTAATTCCCTGTAATGGATGATGTTACTTCTGCCCAAGTCCTGCAGCCATTTGGCCCCTTCTGATAAACCTGCACCTTCTGTGCCTGCTGTCCCTGCTGAAAATTTTGTGAAGGCATGGAACAAACTTGTGCATTGGAAATCACCATTTTGTTTTGTTGCCCACACCGCGCCAGACGTTCTGAGCGTCTTGGCCCTTCCTCACCTCAACTTGCAGTCAGTGCTGCCTCATTTTCAGTTCTCAAGAGTGCTACATCAGCCGCTACATCAGTGTGCCCTGTTGTTACTCTAATATAAGCATTCCCTTCCTCATATTCCTTAAGGTCGCGCTGAAACTTTTTGATTTTCCGTTTAGACAAAAGGTAATTTTCTTTTGCTAATTTGTCTTGAATAAGACTAAATTTAGCAACAAAACTGTCAGCAGTCAACTGATCTTTGAGAGAAAAGAAACTAGAATTTATTTTATTGTTCGATTTTGAGTTTGTTGAACTCGGACAACATTTCAACATATCGTAGCCCCACCTTTTGGTTTAATTCGACCCATCTATCAATAAAGTCTTTGGGTAAATCATTCCCATTTGGCATTTTTGTAATCCTAAGGCCCTTTGGAACCTTCTTAACACGCAAACAGTTGTCAAAGTAAGCAACATCCCATTGCAGATGCTTTAGCTTTATGAGATCTTTTTCTAGATCTTTAAATAGTTCATAAGCATCAAAAGAATAACTGTTACTGGTGCCTTCATTGCTTAGAGTCAAAAAAACATCACCTGGAGGGGTTAAACAATTTGACAACAGCTTATTTGTTCTTTTTGGTAACTGTCCATGCCTTGTTGCTCCAACATTCAACAAGCCTTCCTGATTTAACATCAGCGACCCACTTGGGCCATCATGAAGAGTGCATCCAGTTGGAATCGTCATAAAACTAGAACCTGCTTGGCTCATCTTGAAACGTAACAAAATAAATTAATCACTTAAAACGTATAAACCAAATAACTGATAAAAAATAAAAATAATAAACTCGGTGATAAACCAAACTGTGCTTTAATGCAGAAATTCAGTAAAAATCCAGTAAGTGCTTTCGTCTTTTCATACACAAGACTTCTTCTATAAAATGTTTTTAATAAAGTATATTGTTTTTGAATGTATCAATCAGAAAATTTTAAATTTTTGGTTTTGGGAAATATTGGTGACCATGAGATTAAGTTGAATGCTGAGGATGCGTTGAAATGGTTGGAATACACATGGCAGGTCAAGTTGAATGTCTGTTATCCCCCTGGGCTAAACAACAGAGAAGGTTTTGTAGCCTATTTGAAAAAGAAAGGGTTACGACATTAATTTTGAATGTCATGTGATGATATCTTTTAGTATTTAATGAATGAAGTGAGAGGTTTTAATTCAGTCTGAAGAAGTCTTGTGTATGAAAAGACGAAACCGCTTACTGGATTTTTACCGAAATTCTGCATTAAAGCACAGTTTGGTTTATCACCGAGTTTATTATTTTTATATTTTCTTATTTCTCAAGCAGATATCTGAGGTGTACAAAACATATGGCTGTAATTGATGGTTGTGTGTGTGTGTGTGTGTGTGTGTGTGTGTGTGTGTGTGTGTGTGTGTGTAAATACGTGGTACTTGCAACCCACAATAGTTTTGGTGAAAATAAATTAAGGAATTGTTTGTAGGAAACTGGATTATTATACAAACCATGTTCTTTGGGTATGATCTTAATGTTAATTAAAAATGTATTCAGAGTTAATTAACATTTTGTTTTATTTATTTTTTGCAGGCACACAAGTGTGAAATGCACTGTTTGGGGTACAATAGTCTGAAATGGTACCTAGTGCAGATGTACAACTGTCTGAGCTGCTTCTGTAGTGAAGGGTTTGATTCCCTTAACCTTCATTTGTTTACTGTGTGACTTGACTCAAATCACTTGCCCTGACAGTGCTCCTAGACGGCCTCTGAATAGGGATGCTTACATCCAGTGGACTATCCTAAGCTGTCAGCAAATGCATTGTACATTTGGTCTTTTGAATTCCTGCACTCTTCACATAGATGCTAATTAGTGCTTTGCTATATGCTGTTTGACTGAGATCCAGTACAATGCCTTGTAGCTTAATGTGTTGTCAGATGCATTTTCAGTAAAGTTGAGTTTCAAGGGAGGAAATATTTACTGTTGCTCATGTTATCTGTTTTTAGTTTGAGAAAGTTTTGTTGTGCTTATCAAATGGCTATCAGTGCTTTTGTGAAACTTGAAATGACATTTCTATAGTAAATCCAAATCTCTGTGATAATCATAAAAGTAAAAAAATGAAAGAAATAGTATGTACATTGACAAGTATGAGCAGAGTTTTACTGTAACTCAAGACAGACAGCCAAGTAATGCGGTACTGGTAAGGCTGCAGGGGTAGGGGTCCAAGTCCATTACCCTCCCTAGGGTCCCATCTGACCATGGTTCAGCTCTACTTTGTACACGGATGTCACTCCACAATATTTTTAAGATCTGCTGCTCAAAGTGGTTAAGCACCATAAAGTTCTTCCCTACACTTTTTCCCCTTTCAATACTTGAGCCATAATTTGACAAATATAAAGTACAGTTGTGTACACTTACCATAAATGTAGATGTTCGAGTGTATTCACTGTTGCAGTCCTAACCAATGGGTTATCCGGCTCCTGGTAGCCCTCGATCAGGAGAATACCAAAGGTAAGTAAATATGACATAAGCTGTCGTCGGTTGTAAAGGACGTCAGGGCATCCGATAAAAAAAGGAAGCAGCCGACGTCACTTCCTCAGTCTTTCTTGCCATAGCAGTCAGAAGCTCCCAGAAAACAAGGCTTAAACCAATAGCAACATTGGTAAATAATACCAAAATTAGCCTGTACCTTAGGAAAAAGAGAAAAGGAAAGGAACAAAAAGGGGAAAGGAGGGAGGGGAAACCATGACTGCAACAATGAATACACTCGAACATGTATATTTATGGTAAGTGTACACAACTGTACTATGTTCATCGTGTTTCACTGTTGCAGTCTTAACCAATGGGTTGATTAATAAAAGCCCATAGAAAAGGGAGGAGGAACCAACAGAATCAAGGATTGGAGATATTGCCCCTGCAGAACAGCAGTGGCAAACCCAGCCCTGGCTCTAGAAAATAAAAAATTATAATGCTTTGTGAAAGTGTGAACAGAAGACCACGTGGCAGCCTCCAAAATGCCTTTAGTAGGGACACCCCTTAAAAAGGCTGCAGAAGTGGATGCTACTCTTGTTGAGTGGGTCCTAACTCCTTGAGGAGGAACCTTGCCATGAAAAGAATAGCAAAAAGTAATACAATGTGCAATCCATTTGGAAATGGTTTGCTTAGCAATAGCCTTGCCCTGAGCTCCAGGGGCAAAACTGACCAATAACTGTGCTGATTTCTGAAGGTCTTTAGTCCTGTCCAGGTAAAACCTGAGCTGTCTGTGCACATCAAGAGAGTGTAGGATCCTTTCACCTCTATTTCAAGGATTAGGAAATAATGTAGGAAGGTGTATGGACTGATTAAGGGTCAGGCTAGAAACCACCTTAGGCATAAAGGAGGGGTTGGTTCTCAGAGAGACCCTATCTGCATGGAAAATAAGAAAAGGCTCCACAGCCATCAAAGCTTGCAGCTCCGAAATCCTCCTTGCTGAAGTTATAGCCAAGAGGAAAGCAGTCTTCCAAGAAAAAAAACTTTAAATCTGCAGTGGCAGCTGGCTCAACAGGAGGAAGAGTGAATTTCTCTAGAACGAAATTAAGATCCCAGGCTGGAGTAGGTGCCCTTCTTGGAGGTTTTAAGTTGCAAGCACCTCTGAGAAACATTTTCATCAGGGGATGAGAGAAAATAGGTTGCTCAAAAGAACAATGAGCAGAAATGGCTGAAGCATGGATCTTGATAGAGGAAAAAGAAAGACCACCCTGAAGCAAATCAACCAGGTATTCCAAGATCAGAGGAAGGGTAGGCCAAGAAGAAGATTCCCGTCTAGCCTGCATCCAATGAGAGAATCTTTCCCATTTGCCAGCGTAGGACTTCCTAGTGCTAGGCCTCCTAGCCTAAGCATGTCAATCACCTACTGGGAAAGGGAAGAAGAAAAGGATTGATTCATACAATGAGCCATGATGCCAAATGGAGAAACTGAAGATGAGGATGCAGAATGTTTCCCCCTTCCTGAACCAAAAGATCTGGTTTCAGAGGAAGATGCCAAAGAGGAAATAGGGAGAGACTATAAAGCAGTGGATACCAATGCTGTCTGGACCAGTCTGGAGCTATGAGAATAGTCCTTGGTCGTTCGTCCCTGATCTTCAATAATACTCTGGGAAGAAGAGGAAGAGGAGGGAAAGCATAAACTGACAGCAGAGTCCAAGGGAAGGATAGAGTATCCACTCTCCAAGCTCTGCTGTGATGTTGTCTGGTGCACAAAAGAGGTAGAAGATGGTTGTCTGGGGAGAAGAAAAGATCCACCTGAGGAGTACCCCAACATTAAATGATGCTGTAAAAGACTGCTCTGTTCAGTTGCCACTCATGAGGATCCAGGGTCTGCCTGCTCAACCGGTCTGCCAAAACAGTGAGCCTCTCTGGAAGAAACTGAGCTAGGAGATGCAGGCCCAGAGATGCTGCTATGTACCAGAGATTCATGCTCAGCCTACACAGGGGATAAGAATGAGTCTCTCCCTGCTTGTTGATGTACCACAAGACTGTGGGGCTGTCTGTTATGATTAGCAGAGTTCTTGGAGAAAGAAGATGCTTGAAAGCTAGTAAGGCCTGATGAACTGCTATCAACTCCTTCAGATTTATGTGCAGGTGCATCTGCTGGGTATTTCAACATCCCTGTATGCATCTGCCTTCCAAGTGAGCTCCCCAGGCGTAGTCCAATGCGTCCATGGTAATAACTTGAGTGGCAGCGGGTGGGCGAAAAGGCATGCCTTTGTTTTGTTGACAGGCTGTTGCCCACCTAGAAATTCTGTCTGCAGACATGGAAGCAGAGGAATTATCATATCCAGGTCCTGTGTGTGTTGACACCAAAAATTCTTGAGGTACCATTGCAATTTCCTCATATGCAGTCTTGCATATGGAATCATGAGAATGCAAGAAGCCATGTATCCCAGAGCTTGCAGGTATTTCCTTGCAGGGAGCTGGGACAGGCTTGCCAAATCCTTGAAGTACACTGAAAGAGTTTTCCGCTTCTCCTGGGTGAGATATATCATCTGGGCAGCTGTGTTCAGACTCGCTCCCAGGAATGTTATCTCCTTGGATGGCACTATTTTTTTATTTTTCCTCACTGAGAGTGTAACCCAGGGAAGAAAAAAAAGAGTCTTTACAAATTCTAGATCCTTTAACAGCTGTTCCTGAGAACTTGCTTGAATTAGTCATCCATGTATGGATAAATCTGAATTTTCTTCTGCCTGCAAAAAGCAATGACTGGAGCCAGGCACTTTGTGAAAACTCTGGGAGCTGTAGATAAGTCAAAGAGCAGTGCAGAGAATTGATAATGTTGCTTCCCACCCTGAAACGAAGGAATTGCCTGCAACTTTCCCTGATAAGGATGTGCAGATAAGCTTATTTGAGGTCCAAAGTTACCAGCCAGGAATCCTTTTCTAACATTGGAAGCAACTGATGCAGAGTGAGCATGTTGAACTTTGGAATTACCAAAAAAGAGTTCAGAATGGAGAGATCTAGGATAGGATGCCAGGTGCCTTCTTTTTTTGGAACTAGAAAAAGTCTGGAATAGAACCCCTGACCTACCTGTTGAACAGGAACGGATTCTATTGCTCCCAGATGTAACAGAGAAAAAAATAGTTTTTCTACTTCTGCCCTTTGGTTTGGAGGAGTGTCCGGAAACCCTTTGGGTACTGGTAAGGTGTGGAAAGAAAACCTGTGACCTAGAGATACAGTTCTGAGTACCCATTTCTGAGTACCCATTTGTATCTGTGATAGTGGCCCACACATTTGCAAAGAATGCCAACCTTCCCCCTCTAAAGGACTTTCTGGACAAGCAAGAAGAGGCAGAAGTTGGATAAAGTCATTGAGAATGCTTGGATTGAGATGTAGGCTTAGAACTTCCCGCCTTGGAAGTGTAAGCATGCCAACGCTTAGACTTTTGAGGGGCAGCCGCCTGCCCCCTAGAACATTTGTAACCTCTAGTCCTAGAACGGTTCTGTCTGCTGGTATCAGGAAACGTCCAACTCTTAGAAGGGTAATTCCTGCTAAAGCGAGGAGGTTGAACCTGCAGGAAGTCCTTAACTGTTTGCATAGACTTGGCCTTATCCTCCATCTTCTTGAGCACTTCCTCTGCTTTGCTGCCAAAAAAAACCCTATGCAAAGGTACATCTAAAAGCTTAGCCTTAACAGGCTCTGGAAGGGGCTGTTCCCTGAGCCAGGTGTGCCTTCGAATAACAGATCCAGTAGCTGTAGCCCTGCAGGAGTCTTCTAGAACATCAAAACCACAATGTAATGAATGTTTACTGACAAGACTGGCAGAATTCAGCAAATCCTGCATATCCTTACTCTCTGCCAAAAGAAGCACACTTGTTATCCTAGACTTAATGGCCTCCAACGTGTGCTGCTGGTACTTGAGCATATGAAAAAGACAATTAGTAGCCCTAATAGCAAGAGTGGTAGAGGTAAAAACTTTTTTACCTCATCTATCAAGGTTCCTAGACTCCCTGTCAGAAGGAACAGGATTTTTGGTAACAGCAGCCTTAACCCCTTTAGGGCCTTGAGAAATAACCTCTGGATCAGCCAACAGATTCCTGAGAAGAAACAAATGAGAATCAGGGACTCTGTAGTACCCGTCAGGTTTCCAGGGAGCAGGAGGAATTGAATTTGGAGTCAAGGAGTTTTCTAGGAAAAACATCATGAACCACTTCCAACACTGGGGGAATAGCCAGAGGCTTATACTGAGGCAAATCTAAAAATTCTCTAATCCTTTTCTTAGATTGGGGATAATCCTGACATTCCCATGAGCATTCAAAGTATCACCAAAAGAGAAATTCTCTGGAGGAGAAGCAGAAGGAATGGACTCATCCGCATCTGAATCCTTGAGGGAGAAAAAACTTGAGAAACTTCCTCTTCATCAGCAGAAATGCTAGAAGTATCAGAACCAGAAAAAGACAAAGCCTCAGGAGAGATATTCCTTACTCCATTTAGAAGAAGGAGGCTGTGAACCCCTAATAAGAGTCAACAGGTCATTAGCCATTTTCACCATTTGGGATTGAGGGGAACGAGAGGCAACTGGAGCCTGCTTCTTTACAGGCTTACGACTGGAAGATTTTCCTGCAAGCCTGAAGGAGTCGGGAGGCCTGGCAACTGCTGAAGTTGCGGCAGAGGTAGTCGGTATGAGCTTGCTGTCCGAACGAAGAACGGAGGCCTCAGACACCGGAGTCAGCTTAGTGGTTCCAGATCCAGCTGAAGAGGCGACAAGTGGAAGACCTAAAGACAAAAAGGAAGCCAGCGGCCTGACGGACTCTGACACGGTCTTAACCGAGGCCTGCGGTAGAAAATCCTTGGGTTGCAGGGTCTGCAAAGGCACCTCACTGGCTACCGCAGGACTGATGACCAACTTAACATTATCCGAGGACTTGTCCCTCTGAAGCCTGTCGCGGTCCTTATCTTTACACTTTTTAGGGATATCCGAAGCCTGAAAATCAATGGATGCCATACCGACAAACTTAGGCCAGACTCCAAAATGTTTAGCTAAAAGCTTAGCACGATGACGAATAGTACGCGGATTAAAGGAAGCACAGAGATCACAACTAGGAATGTCGTGGTCAAGGCCTAAACAAATAATACAATAGGAATGAAAATCTCTATGGGGAATCTGCTTTTCACAGGTCAGACGATTATTAACCTTTTCTGACATTTGTTAAGGCAAGAAAAGAGGATCCCCAACAGGCTACTTAGCTGTAGCTGACTTCAACTTTGTAGTCGGAAACGAAAAAGGCAAACTGCCGACCGGCACTCGTGCAAAAAACACTTCTGCTTCGGGCTCCGTGGCAAGGAAGACTGAGGAAGTGACGTCGGCTGCCTCCTTTTGTATTGGACACCCTGACGTCCTTTACAACTGACGACAGCCAATGTCATATTTACTTACGTTTGGTATTCTGGCCGATAGAGAGCTATCAGGAGCCGGATAACCCACTGGTTGGGACTGCAACAGTGAAATACAATGAACATCAGGATAAACAGACGTTAAGGTAACAGTTCTTCAGCAATAATGAAAATGAATAAATCTCTCACATGTCAAAAGAATATATTACCTTTTATTAAGTAAGGAGAATAGGCAACATGCTGATTCTCGGCAATAACTTCAATCTTCAACTTGCTGTAACTTGCATACATTCTGTATCTGACTATGAAAGATCCATCTTTTCTGTCTAGTAATTGTACCCATGTCCGAGTAAACTGATCATCTATGGAGTTAATCTTCACTTTAAATGCATTTTCACCTGGTGTAGACGTAAAACTAAAATAAAAATGTACACATTTTATTTCTGCTTTCCAGGATCCGCAATTTTAACAAAAGTATTACACATAACATATGAAAACATTTACATGATTTTATTTCTATATTTGAAATTTTCAGGTGAATGTAACAATATGTTGTATGCTAAAAACCATTTCGTAAAGTCAGTGCTGGGGATTAAAGTGAGCTTGCTAAAATAACGCTATTTAACTGCTCAGGTTCTTTAGAAGTGCTGCCCCTCACAAAAAATGCCACCCTGCTGAAATATAGCCAATGTAAAATTCATAAAAACATGAACGCAACGGCCATCATTTTTACCTCTGTTTACTGAATAAGCGCTTTCCTCTCTAACACAATACAAAGGACTTCTTCAGATTAAAGCAATATTCCAACTTAAAAACAGAACCTTAAAGTCACAGTCATCCATGACCACCATATCTTATACACTCCATTTATAAATATAAACATATTTATAAAAAAATAACATCAATATTAAGATATACAAAATATTATAAAATACAATGTATAACTGTAACCAAATCAATAATAAATTTGCATTTACCATCTCATTCATGTTGAAATAATTAGACTGCAGAATTCTCTCTCGTATAAGCTTTTAGCTTCAACAGACATGATAGATGACAACTCATTAAGTCCTGGCAAGCCCCCACATTTAAGCGTACCTGCCAGTATAGTTCTTTTTTCTCTAAAAGTAAATTCCATGGTCCTCCCCTTGGATTCTGTAAAACTCTTTCTATAACAGCAAATTTAATTTAAAATGATTAAGCAAAGCATTAGTAGACTTGCTTCTTTTAATTTTATACAAATGTTCGTAAATTCTTTCTTAATTTTGCACTCTGTTTTTCCTATATATATATAGCTAATGTACCCATTTTCACTGCTGTAGCTCAGGTTAAGGGATGAGCCTGGATCACAAGAACATCAGGCTTATGATGCAGAATAACGTGCCAATGGCCTGCTCTCTTACTCAGGTTGGGGAAGGGAATAAGCATTAGTTTTACCCTGGTGGAGGTCATGGATCAAGCAGGCTGTCTCTAAAATCAGCAGAAAGGATAGTACAAGACACACAATGTAGATGTACATCAGCATTAGGAGATGCCACATCTCCCAAGACAGTGCCAGTGACAGACCTATCAACATGAAATAACAGAAATGGCACTCACATTATCAGCTAATCTGCAAGATGGTCTTCTGAAGTGGGTAACAGCAGGGTTTTCTGCCTTTATATTTCCAAGAGAACAAATTGACTTTTTTCTCATTACCATGCAGGGGGCTGTGCATACCTAACAGTGCTTGTCATAACATTAACAACTGGTGTAGGAGGAAATCCTCAGCCTTTAGACCATTCAGTTTGGTCCCCATCCACTGAATGGACACAGTGTGCAAAACAGACAAGTAAACATAATATACTTGCTCAACCTACAGGAAGCTTCCTCAGCAGCTGCATAAAGGAGAAGGTCAGCAGACACTGGGAAAATGGGAGAACAAATAAGCACAAATACTGCAGAAATTCTCTCTGCAGATCAACTGCTGTGATGAGCATGCAACTCTTGTATTTGACTTTGGAAGATTTCTGCAGTGGAAAACTGTGGAAAACAACCTCAAGTAGACAGAATTGGAACAGCCAGATGAGCGCATAAAAGCAAAACCTCAGAACTAAGATTCTTGAAGCATCAAGATACTAAAAAGCACCCACCTCCTGGAATTGTAGTCCACACAATAATCCTGTCCAACAGTGTGGCCTGCTGAAGAAATGTTCACATCAGGAAAACTCCTCAATGCAAATATTTTCTGAAGCAAGAACCTAAGGAAGCTACATTTCAGGAAAGTGGTCTTTGATAACATTTTCAGTTGAGTAGCTAGGGCAAAATAAAGTGCACTCTACAGCCCACTTACAAAGAGCTTTCTTATCTTCTACAAGCCATTTCCTCCCTGGGGCAAAGTAGAATAATAACTATTCTGTTTTCCTAAATTAATGAAGCCGGTCAACTATGATGTACCAGAGAGAGTAAGGATCTTTCAAACATGAGAAAGATATACAGAACCCCTTAATGGAATTTATTAATCATCCAATTTTGGATCACAGTTTCCCCTCACTACGTCAGAATATACACAGATGCCAGAGATGTGCATTTTGTCATCTGCAATATACAAGTGTCTGAGATAATTAAGGATCATATGAAAGCTGAGTGAGGTGGTACCAGATACCTCTCTGTCCAAATGAATAACCTCATTCACTTAGCAAAATTTGGTGGATAGGTGCAAGGCTTTTTGTTAGTTTTCGTCACCTTTCTGAAGCTTGGAAGAGCTGGCAGCAGAAAAGGATCCAACACAGAGATCAGGCCCTAACATGGAGCTGCTATTATCAATAACTGCAGTAACCTCTATGGCTTGCACAGTAACGGTTTCCTGCACTGTAAGGGACTTTTGGAGTCTGAAAGTCTTGGTCAATGTTATCTGAACTTTGAGATTCAAGCAAAGACGCAAAAGATAATTGTTGAAAGTTGCACAGAAAGGTTCCCTGCCATAAAGAGTATATATCTACAAATCCTATTTTTTTCCTTGCTGCATCCTGAAGAACAGAAAGGGAACCACATTAATTACTGGATCAATCTCTAGATTGTCCCAGTCTTAAAAGACCTAAACCAGGCATGGTTTCTGAGAAGAATGGAGGTGCAGCTCAAGCAGTCTGTCAGAATATTCACATCCACTAAGAATGAGAACTCCTTCAAGATGGCACCCCATTCAATGGTCCAGTGCCACACCAACACTGCTTCTCTGTACTAGGGTGGATAGAAATGAATATATCCACCGTCTTAGTTCATATATAGCACTAAGATCTGGTTTAAATTAAAATAAGATGGGCTCAACTATTCTTGGAGAAGTTTGGGGATGAAATATATTGTCTAAAGCTTCATAAAGTTTATTTTGAGCCTCTCTCCTGGGAGCTCCAATTCCCCTTAACCACAAAGGAGATGAGGTGGGTTTTTCAATTCAATAGTTAAGTGCCTGTAATTAGGACTTGAAAAGGGTTCTGCTGAAATGACAGATGGGCCATTCTAATACTGGTAGGAACTTTCTACAACTCTGGAGCCCACTGATAAAGAGATGGTTTTCCAGCCACGGGCACCTCATGCCACAATGCACCAAGCACATTCTAAGGCTGCCATGAGGCCCATGACATGCAGTGGTGTTGGAGCCTAGGTTGCTGCTATGATCAAACACACTGCCAAGGCTATAACTTTCTAGACTTTATCCATAAGCAAGATAGCAAACACAAAAAAGTGTTCATGTAGGCACTGAGAAGGCAATTCTCTGATCTGGACAAGCGGGGACTTCTCTTCATTTATGAAAACCTCCAGAGCCCACAACCAAAGGAAAATGCAGGTTAGGAATACTAACAGAGAATTATTCTGTGGAGTCATCAGGAAAAAGAAGTTATGTAGTTACCATAATGTTCCATCTGTGTTGTCCATTTTCATTCTTCCTCAACATATGGGTCCAGATCTGACTCTGACCTTACTCCAGCTCATGGAGACCAACAAACCCTTGAGCTCCTTTCCTACCCACAATGCACCATCACTAACTTCCCTCAGATCCTTCTTACAGCTTGAGATAGAAAGACAGAAAGACTATAAAGGAATTGCCATAACTAGAGTTCAGCACAAGGGACATATGGTGTTCCTGATGTCCTTAAAGGTCTCATTCCTTCAGAAGTTATGTGTGAGAAATGGAGGGGGGGTGGAGGCTGGGGAGTTTTGGAAGAATGAAAATGGACAACACATATGGAACCTTACATTAAGGCCATAACTTCTTTATCTGATGTTGTTAATTTTCATGTGTTCCTCAACATATGGGGCAGAGTCCCCAGCTACTTAAATTCCTAGATGGACTCTAAGGAAGGATATTCCTGAGAACAGTTGAGCCAAATGCTGTTCTTCCCCTTAAGACCAGATCCAGTTTATAATGAGTGATAAAGGTATGAGGATTTGACCAAGTTGCAGCCACATTTACATCATCATTGAATGCTCTAGACTGGAATACAGTAGAAGTAGCCATACATCTAGCTGAATAAGCCTTTAATGGTTTCGGTAGGGGCAGATTCAATTTACTATAGACAAAAGAGATGCAACCTGTCAACCATCTGGCTATAGTTACTTTCATCACCGATTCGCCCATCTTGTATTGTTTTGTTCTGTGCAGGTAGAAGTGCAATTGCCTATGAACATCCAGTAAGTGTAGCATATACTCTCCTTTATTCGCAAAGTTTGGGAAGAATACTGGCAGGTTAATGAAATGGTTAATGCTGGATTCTGACACCACCTTATGTAGGAAGGAAGCATTGGTATGCAAGGTAACACCTTCTTCTCTCTTTTGGCTGTTCCCGTTAGGGGTCACCACAGCCGATCATCTGTTTCCATTTTTTTCCTGTCTTCTGCATCTTGCTCTGTCACACCAACCACCTGCATGTCCTATCTTACAACATCCATAAACTTTATCTTAGGCCTTCCTCTTACCTTGCAGCTCCATTCTTAGCATCCTTTTCCCAATATACCCAGTATCCCTCCTCAAAACATGTCCAAACCAACGCAATCTCGCCTTTCTGGCTTTGTCTCCAAACCGTCCAACCTGAGCTGACACTCTAATATACTGACTCCTAATCCTGTTCATCCTTGTCACACCCAATGCAAATCTTAACATCTTTAAGTCTGCCATGTCCAGCTCTGACTCACCTTTTTGTCAATGCTACCGTCTCCAACACATATAACATAGCTGGTCTCACTACTCTCTTGTAGACCTTCCCTTTCACTCTTACTGGTACTCATCTGTCACAAATCACTCCTGACACTCTTCTCCACCCATTCCACCCTGCCTGTACTCTCTTCTTCACCTCTCTTCCACACTCACCATTACTCTGAATTGTTGATCCCACGTACTTAAACTCATCCACCTTCGTCACCTCTCCTCCCTGCATCCTCACCATTCCTCTATCCTCCCTCTCATTCAGACACATATATTCTGTCTTAGTCCTGCTGACCTTCATTCCTCTCCTCTCTAGAGCATATCTCCCCCTTTCCAGAGTATCCTCAACCTGGTCCCTACTCTTACTACAGATCACAAAGTCATCTGCAAACATCATAGTCCACGGGACCTCCTGTCTGATCTCCTCTGTCAACCTGTCCATCATCACTGCAAATAAGAAAGGGCTCAGAGCTGATCCTTGATGTAATCCCATCTCCACCTTAAATGCATCCGTCACTCCCATCGCAGACCTCACCACTGTCACACTACCCTCGTACATATCCTGTACCACTCTTACATACTTCTTTGCCACTTCTGACTTCCTCATACAATACCACAACTCCTCTCTAGGCACCCTGTCATATGATTTCTCTAAGTCCACAAAGACACAATGCAACTCCTTCTGACCTTTCTCTATATTTCTTCATCAACACTCTGAGCAAACATTGCATCTGTAGTGCTCTTTCCCAGCATGAAACCATACTACTAATCATCACCTCCCTTCTTAACCTTCCTTCCACTACTCTTTCCCATATCTTCAAGCTGTGACTGATCAATTTTATCCCTCTGTAGTTACTACAGCTCTGCACCTCACCCTTATTCTTAAAAGCTAGGTACCAAAAAAAGAAGTTATGTCTTACCATAATGTTCTATGTTGTTGATCTTCTTCCATTCATCACTGATGGGTTCCCATGTCGACCAAATACCAAGCTCGTGTGCACCAAAAAACTCTCAAACTAAGCTGCTACCCACAATGCCCTTCTCCCAATTACCTCAGATCGAGTTTGCAAAAGACAATAGATAGCAGCAGAGGACATTTCTGTGCAAAGAAAAACCCCGAGACACCACCAGGACCCATAAGATCCACCAGGAGCCTTTGGAGGGAGACGGAGGGAGGGATATGATGAATGGAAGAAGCTCAACAACATAGATGGAATGTTATGGTAAGACATAACTTCTTTATCTAATGTTGTTAATCTTCTTCCCATTAATCACTGATGGGACAGTATCCCAAGCTACTTGATATACCTGGGTGGCCCCTATGGCAGAACATTCCTGAGCACCATAGAGCCAAAGGCAGCTCTTAGTCTGGAAATCACATACAATTTGTGACACTTGATGAAAGTGTTTGGTTTAGCCCAAATGGCTGCAGTGCAGATATCATCCATAGATGCTCTAGAATGAAAGGCTACCAAGGAAGCTATAGCCCTAGTTGAATGAGCTTTGATACTGTGAGGTCTGGTTTCATTAGCACATGAATATGAAAAGGATATACAATCTCTGAGCCACTTAGATAAAGTGACTTTAGAAACGCCATTTCCCATTCTGGGGCCAGAGAAAGAAATAAAAAGTTGGTCAGACTTACGAAAAGATTTTGTCCTGTCCAGGTAGAAACGCAATTGCCTATGTACATCCAAAGAATGTAGGTGGTATTCACCTTTGTTAGAAAAGTTGGGGAAAAACACTGGGAGTTCAACTGACTGGTTCATAGAGAATTCAAAAACCACTTTGGGAAGGAAGGAAGGATGGATTAATGCGTAGAGATACTCTGTCTTTATGAAATATGAGGTAATGTCTATTGACACATAGGGCCTGTAGTTCTGAAATCCTTCAGGCAGAAGTGACAGCCACCAAAAAGAGAGATTTCCAAGACAAGAATTTGATCTCGTATTTGGCAGCAGGTTCAAACGGGAGCGGAGACAAGGCCTGCAGTACAAGTGATAATTTCCATTTTCTAACGGGCATTTGAGTGGAGGTCTCCTGAGAAGCACTCCTTTAAGAAAGGTTTTGCAAAGCCGAGTGGACATTACTGGTGTGCCTTGTAAACCTTTGTGAAAATTGGAAATTGCTGCTAAATGAACTCATATACTAGATGCAGACATTCCATGTTCGAAAAGTTCAGATAGATATTGAAGAATAAAAGAGGCAGTGGCCAAAAAGGGATCCAACCCTCACTCTTTAGACCAGGAAGAAAACCTTTTCCATTTATCTTTGTATTTTATTTACTTATTTATTTATTTACATTTGTTAACTGGGAGTGTCCGACTGGACGTAGGTCCATTTTCAGCGGAGGCCCGGGGAGAAAAGCTCCAAATTAAAATATACAGACAGTAGTTACATTGGATTTACATAGCAATTAACAATTTGATCAACATAGCAATTAACAATGACAAACATAGTTACAGATGAAGAACATAGTACATCAGTAGACAACTAGAATCTTTATCATCTGTGAAGTACATAACAGACATTAACAATTGTTACAATAAGAAGTTCCTGCTGTATAATAAGTACTTAGGCTTATGAGCATCCAAGCTTGCTATAATCAAGGTAGTTAGTGGGGTGGAAAGAAAGGTAGTGGGTGGATGGGGTGGGTGATAATAGAGGGGGAGTTGCAAGGGCATAGCCGGCGTGTTTTTAGGTGCACTTTTAGTAAAGTTTTGAAGTGGAGGTTTATCTCTGTATAGTTTCCTGGTGGATGGTTTGTGAGAGGCCAGAATAATATCATGAACATTAGAAGGCAGGGCTTCTTGCCTGGTGACTAACGGAAGTGGAGAAGCCAAGCTATCAGCTTGAGAGTGGACAAGTTTGGTTGTGTTAACCCTTGGGAATGAGAAATTAGATCTGGACGGGCATCCAGGATCCATGGAGACTGTATCAGGTGAGGCTGGAGAAAGGGGAACCACGCTTGATCGGGCCAGAATGGGGCAATGAGGATCACCTTGCATCTCAACTGAGTTGCTTTCTTTAGAAATAGAGATATCAAGGGGATCAGAGGGTAGGCGTATAGGAGACCCGTGGGACAGAGCATCTCTCGGTGACTCCCCCTCCGGGGGAAGTAGGGCAAAGTAGCTACTGCATTTGTTGTTCGTGAGAGAGGCAAAAAGGTTGCAGCAAGGCTGGCCCCATCGGCTGAAAATCTCTGCCGCTATCTTGGGATTGAGAAACCACTCATGAGGGAGCAGAATGCACCTGCTCAGCCTGTCCACAATCACGCTGGACTTCCCTGAGATGTGCGTTGCTATCAGAAAATGGTTGGAAGCTATCCCCCATTGCCAAATTCTCATGGCCTCTCGGCACAGGGGATATGACTTGGTTCCTCCTTGATTGATGATGTATCAGACTACTGACATATTGTCTGACTGAATCGCAATAGTTCCAGAGGGGAGGAGTGGGTGGAGTGCTTACAACGCTAATAGCACTGCTCTTAACTTCAGAACAATGATGTGCAGATCGGCCTCTAAATTCAACCACATGCCTTGGACTGTCTTTCCCTGAAAATGCCCCCCTCCCAATCAGGGAAGTGTCTGTGGTTACTGTGGCACAGGGCTGAGGGGACTGAAAGAGAGGACACCAAAATTCCACTTCTGGCCTCATCCACCAAAGCAGATCGTGCTTGCACAAATTGGTTATGAGAATCTGCGAGTCTAGAGGATGAATGTTTGCAGACCACTGTGACAGGAGGAGCCATTGTAAGATCCTCATGTGTAACCTCGCAAGGGGAACTATAGGGATGGTTGCAGCCATAGACCCCAGTGCCTGGAGGACTTCCCTTGTGGTACTCTTGTTTGACAGAGTATCACATGCACTTGCGATCTTAGTCTCTGGAGTCTGTGGGCTGGAAGACATACCAGACAAGAATGAGTGTCGAGTACTGCCCCTATAAATTCCAGTTGTTGAGTGGGGTGTAGGTTGGATTTTTTCCCAGTGTACAGTTATGCCTAGGGATTCTGCTAGAGAAAAGGTACATTGGAGAGCCATTGTCAGGAGACGCTTGGTTGGGGAGGAGAGGAATCAATCGTCCAAATATGGAAACACCTGTAATCCTAGAAGTCTCAGATGAGCTGTTACCACTACTAAACATTTTGTGAACACTCTGGGGGACCGTCGAGAGACCAAATGGCAGGGCACGAAACCGATAGTGATTGGCTCCTAGCCAGAAGTGAAGGAGACTCCTGGAGCGCTTGTCCATTTTGATGTGGTAATACGCATCCCAGAGGTCTATCGAGCACATCCAAGCATCCTCCCTCAGAAAGGGGAGGATGGATTGAATAGTAACCATGCTGAATTTGGTTTGAACAACTGATTTGTTTAAGTGGCTGAGATCCAAGATGGGTCTCCAGTCCCTTGTCTTTTTTGGCACTAAAAAAAATCTTGAGTAAAAATCGGATCCCCATTGGTCTGGAGGGACTGGTTGGATGAATCTCTTTTGACATAGCTTCAATATTTCTGAAGCTGCTTCTTCCCTTTGGTGGGGTGGAACATCGGGAAGGTTTTTGTGAGGTTTGGGAGGGGAGGATAGTGGGATGTAGTAGCCTCTGGAGATTATGCTCTGCACCCATCGATCGTTTGTAATAGTGCGAAAGGCAGCTTGGTGCAGAGAAAAATGACCCCCAACTGCTTCCAGAGGAAAGCAATTGGGCAATGCTTCAGGAGCACTGATAAGACCGCCCTGAGAAAGAATCTCTGGAGTCTTGAATCCATGGACCCCCTCTGCCCCTGAATGGGTGTCTTCCACCATTGTTACCCCCTCTGCCTCTGGGGGAACACTCACCACATGCATTTCAAAAAGGGCCCTGCGATTTTTATACCAGATTTTTCCACTTCTCTGGTTCCTGGAAAAAGAATGTTGAGGTTTGGCATAATGCAGGCCAACGGCAGACAGGGTCTTTCTGTCTTGTTCGCACCTGGCCAGAGTGTCTTTCACTTTGGAACCAAACAAGGATGATGGCTCAATAGGGGCATTCAAAAAGAAGGACTTGAAGGAGTCCGCGAGGTCACATATGCGTATCCAGGCATGACGCCTCATAACAATGCCTGCACCTGCAGCTCTAGATGCCTTTCGGTTGCGTGAGACAGCAACCTCATGGACGAGTTGGATAGGGATTCAAGGGTGGCAAGTTGAGAGGCAACCTTGTATCGTGCCTCATCAGAAACTTGACCAGCGAGAGTTCCAGAAAGCTCTGTGATTAGATCTCTTTGGAGCCTCGTGAAATGTGCCAAGTAATTCAGAAGCCTAACAGCAAAGGTTGCTGAAGCAAAAACTCGCTTCACCAGTCTGTCCACAGCTTGAGACTCTCTATTGGGTGGGTGAACAGTAGGACTTTCTTCCGCTAGGTCCTTTTTAGTGGCTGCTGTCACAACCATCTCGTCAACTGGTAACCCCTTCGACCAGTGTGGATGCTCCTCAGGGGGAAGAGTACTTTATCGGGTCTCCTTGGGATGGCCTCTATGGAGTCAGGATTCTGCCAGGCATGCTGCACGACCAGCTGTATCAACTCGTTGGCAGGTGGGGTCACCTAAGAAATAGAAGGTCAGGAGCGAAAAGCCTGCAGAAACAGGGATTTTTCCGAGGAGGGATTGGAGGGCTTCCAGCCACCCCTTGTTTTAATATTTCAAGGATGTCTCCAAATGAAACATCATCTAAGGGTGACTGTGGGGACTCCTCCCCATCATCGTAATCCATGTCCTCAGTCAGCGACTCTTCAGGTGAATCGATGTGCTTCCTCTTGCACAACTTCTTCCGAGGAGGTTCCTCAGTGGGAGTTTCCAAGGAATACTCATAGGAAGGGGCATCTTGGACAGGGATATCCTGAGGCTTTCCCCCCTGGTGTCCCGGGGAGGTGGCCCATGGTAGCTGTAGCTCAGAGGGGGCAGAAGGACGTTCTGATGTTGGTGGAACACTTCCAGAAGCAAACACTCTCTCCATCATCCGGAAAGCAGGCCCACCCGAAGAAGAGTGGGAGCCTGGAACAGAGTAAGACAGTCTCGAAACCGGGGTCACACTCTGCAGCATCAGACCTGCTCCCAGAGATGGAGCCTCCAGCAAGGTCAGAGCCGGTGAAATTCCTGGAGCCGAGGATAGCACTGATAAAGCACTCAGGATCGTGCTCTGAACCGATGAATCCACCCCCCAACCATGAAATGAAGGAAGGGATGGTTCTGACGGCACCAAAAACCAAAGAGTCGACCCCGGGGCCTCTGTGGCAGGTACTGTCGGTGCCAAGGGAGGGGCTCCACCACAGTTGCCGGAACAGTGAGCTTCAGTACCGGGAGGTCTGAAGGAGGAGAATACGTGGGAGTACTGGGAAGAACAGCACCCGGTCCCAAATGGGGATGAGTCTTAGGCACATTCAAAATCCCTGTAGCTGTCAACAGCTAATCCAACAAGCACACCACATCATGTTCGGATAGGCTCCTGGTGGACATAGTGGATACTCCTGAAGGAGAATCTGGCCAGTCCAAAAAGGGGCTATAAACATCTCCTGCAAACGGGTCCAGAGAAGGAGACTATCAGGTCCATGATGTCTGAGAAAATGGCACCATGGTCTCTAGTTTGGAGACAGGTAGCAAAGTTGAGGATATTGTCGGCGCCAACGGGGCATTAGTAATCAAAGGTATCAGTTCCTGAGAGGTCGGCACCAAAGGCGGAACTGGAGCAAGTAAGGGCGGTGCCACAGTCAAGACAGTTGGTGCCGGAGGGAGCCTTGGCACCAAGGCACTAGTTGTCACTGGAACGGTAGAAGTCATCACAGTAGTAGTCAGAGCAGAGGTCAAAACCATAGCAGTTGGAACCAAAGAAGGGGCTCTGTGCTCCGATGAAGTCTTGTGGGCCTTATGCTTAGAAGTCTTACCTCTGTCACCAGAAGGTGAGGAGGGGTCAGAATGTGGCCGTTTTTTGTATTTAACTGGAAGGGTTGAAGCCTCCGACACAGAAATAGCATCTGAGAAAGGAGAAGGTAGAAGGCCTTTCAATATTAACTTATTATGTTAAGTTGTCTATCTCGCCTTCATTCTTTCTGGATGGGTTCGGAGCCGACCTCGGCTCCGACTCGGCCACTCTAAAAGCTCGAGAGTTGGTTCCACCGGCTCGAGGCTCCCCTTATATCCCACAATGCTAGGCGTGAGTTACCTCAGATCTCGTTTGCCGCTACAGCGATCGAGGTGTTGGTTTTCTACCGGCTTCTTGGTAAGTAACTTTGATCCAAAGTTAGTGTATTTAAACCCCTTTAATTTTAATTTTATCACTTGTTTCCCTTAGTTTAGTGGATTCCCTCCTACTTTCTATCTAAAATCCCTTTTATTTCCACAAGAACTTATAAGTTCTTCCCTCGGGCCTTTGGGCCTTCTTTCCTCATTCCCTAGTGGTGTGTGTGTGTGTGTTTTTGCTCTTAAGTTAAAACCTTGATAGTTTTATATTTTGAGTTTAAAATAGCATAGGGTGTAATCAGTGTGTTTGACTGTGTGTGTGTGATTACACTTGCTAATATGTCTAAGGATACAAAGGTCTCAGGCTTCAAGAAGTGTGATGCGTGCTGTCAGAAAATGTCTCTGACAGACGGTCACACTTCTTGTGTCTACTGCCTGGGGCCTTTGCACCTGCAGGACTCCTGTGCTGTTTGCCACGGCTTCACCCCCAGGGTCCTGCAGGAAAGGAAAAACAAGCTGATCCTGAGAGGTTTACTTAAGCCTGAGGGTTCCCTCACAGTCTCTTCGGGAAAGCCCTCCAAGGCTTCTAGGTCCTCGGCTCCAGCTTCTGAGCCGAGACCTAAGGCTACGAAACCTCCATCTACATTGGCTCCGGCTGGAGCCGATGAGTCTCAGGCTACAGCTTCTGTGGTTTCCTCAGCTCCGGCTGGAGCCGAGGTATTAGAAATTCCCGTGTCGGCTCCGACAAGACCTTCGGAGCCGACATCTAGGAAGAGATCTAGGTCACCATCCCTTGGCTCCGTTCATTCGGCTCCAGCATCTCCTCTGCTGTCTGAACGGAGCCATAGATCTCACTCCTCCAGGTCATCGAGGCTTTCGGATCACGACCTTCAGAGGGTAGTGAGTAGACTTTTGAAGTCCGAGGCACTGGCCCAAATGCTCCAGAGTCCGACTCATCAGTCGATGCCTCAGCTTGTCCCAATTAATATTCCTCCTCCGACTCCTTTGAGCTCGGAGCCGGGGCGTCTCGGAACCGAGACTGTGGTAGTGTCGGAGCTGATACACTTGTCGTCGGCTCCGATTTCTTCTTTTGAGGAATCTCGGCGCCAGGCTTCCCTCGTCGGCTCCGGGGGGGGTGAGTGGCATCGGACCCTTGTCCGACCCCCCTCTCCCTCTCGGTGCTTCGGCGCTGGTGAGCTCGGCTCCGACATTGGCCTCGGAGCCATCTCTGTCGGTGCCGAGGGAGGTTCTCAGCTTCTCGAAGCGGGGACCTCTGGCTTTGCCTGACAGGGGTGCATTCGAGGTCATGCAGAGTGTGTTGGAACCTTGTTCGACTCCACAGTCGGCTCCGTCCACCCCTCCCACTTCGGTGCCTTTGGTTATGTCGACTCACTCCCTCATCCCAGACCGCAGAGAGCAAGCTCCTCAAGAATCCCCTGTGGGGATCTCATCCTCTTCCGAGGCCTCTCCTGAATTGGCAGGGGAGCCCCTAGGAAGAGAAAGTGCAAGAGGAAGCACATAGACTCACCTGAGTCTGTCACCTCTGACACAGATTTAGAGGATTCCGAGGGTTCCCACGTTCCCCTTCTGAAGATGTCTCTTTCGCAGACATTCTAGAGATCCTGAAACAGAGGGGAAATTGGCCAGCCCTTAACCCTTCGGAGGATGAATCTGTGTATCTTGAGGCGTTTGGCTCTCGCCCTTCCACCTCCTGGGTGTCCCGCCCCCTTTGATCCCCTCATGCAGGTGGTTGCAAAGAAGGCCTGGACGGCTCCTGATTCAGTGGACCCTACCCCAGGAGACCCTCCAAATTTATAACTGCACCAACTGACAAGCAATTCCTCACAAAAGGTGTTTCCGTGGATGCTATGGTGGTAGCTGCTGCCACCAAGAAGGAACTAGCTGATCCTTCGGTGCCTGTCCATCCACCTAACAAAGAATCCAGGTCTATGGACAGGTACGGGAAGCGGATGTTCTCGCCAGCGACCTTTGCAATGCGTTCGCTGAACTACCTATGCCATTTTACTGCCTTCAAAGAGACTTGATCAAGGAAGCGAGTGATATGTTGAAGGATCCTACAGCTGCGGGTTTTCAAGACAAGATGAACACTCAGCTGGCTACCCTGAACTCCATAGCTAACTCCTCCATGCGCCTCCTTTCTTATGCGGCTGATGGAGCGAGCAGGGCCGCAGGGACAGGTGTGGCCTTACGCAGACACGCCTGGATGCAGTTATGCAACTTTGCGGACCCCTTTAAAACATCTTTCACTAATTCCCCGTTTGATGGATCATCTCTTTTTGGTCCTCAAGTGAAAGAAACCTTGACTAGGTGCGAGACAGATGGCAAGACTCTTTCTGCCGTCGGAGTCCGTTTTTCTACTCCTTCTAGGCCTTACCCCAAAGGCCAGAAAAGTGGGAAAATGTGGTTCCGTAAACAATCTCAAGGGACTTCGCCTGATGCACAAAGTCGGTTCCCCGCCAGAGGCAGAGGGGGGAACAACAATGGTAGACGTCGCCCTAGAGGCAGGGGGGGTCCGCAGAACCAGGGCAATCGTGAAGTTTTCTCTGATAAGCCCTTTCAGCATCCCTGAGGTGTTGCTCGACTGCCTACCTTCCTAGGCAGTCGGGGGAAGATTGTCACTGTACCCAAAAGCCTGGCTATCCCTGACTCAAGACAAATGGGTACAGTCCATCATTTCTGAGGGTTATTCCATTCCCTTCTTTCGCATTCCAAACCAATCAAAAAAATCCCTTCCAGATGTTCCACCCGCTCAAAGGGATCTCGCAGCTTTGGAAATTTCAAAGCTGCTTGCAAAAAGAGCAATTCAGCCAGTTCCAGCAGACCAGCAAGGATCCGGAATCTACTCCAGGTTCTTTTTAGTTCCAAAGAAAACAGGGGACTGGAGACCAATTTTGGATCTCAGTATCTTGAACAAGTCAGTCAAGAAAACAAGATTTCGGATGGTCACGCTGCAGTCCATCCTTCCCTTTTTGGGAAAGGAAGCTGGATGTGCTCTATAGATCTTCAGGATGCGTACTATCACATAAAAATGAAAAGACGCTCCAGAAGATTCCTCCGCTTCAGGCTGGGAACCAGTCATTTTCAATTCAGAGCCCTGCCCTTTGGTCTCACCACTGCCCCGGGTGTTTACCAAATGCATGGCAGTGGTAGCTTCTCACCTGAGACATCAAGGATTCCAGGCGTTTCCATATTTGGACGACTGGCTCCTCACAGCTCCCACCAAGCATCTTCTTCTAATGGCCAGGGACTACACCTTTCGCACTTGTCGAAATTTAGGCATTTCAATAAATTTCGAAAAGTCTGTTTTGTCGCCTTGTCGTACTATTACCTTCATAGGCGCAAATCTAGACACAGTCAACATGTCTGCAAGACTAACAGATCAGAGAATAACAGACATACACAAAATAGTTTCACTCCTCTTCAGCAGCAACAGAATCAAAGCCAGGCTAGTGCTGAAAGTGTTGGGGATTATGGCGGCTGCCATACCTCTGCTTCCGTTAGCCAGATTCCACATGAGAATCCTTCAATGGATGCTCTTCACGCAATGGTCGTACCAGCAACTTCCAATGTCTCACACCATTATGATCACGCAATCATGCAGAAATCATCTTCTGTGGTGGATGTCTTCCCCTCAGCTCTTATTGGGAAGACCCTTTGTTCCTTCCCCTCCGGTTGCTACTCTGACAACGGACGCCTCCCTGATCGGGTGGGGGGGGCATTATCAGGGCAGAACTGTCCAGGGCACATGGCAACCAGACGAATGCCACTTGCACATAAATGTTCTAGAGATGAGAGCAGTGCTTTTAGCATTGCAAGCCCTTCAAGACTCTCTTCCCTTGGGAACGATAGCAATCCAGACGGACAATATGTCTGTAGTGTGGTATATCAACAAACAAGGCGGAAAGTACAGTTTTGTACCTACCATAAATGTAGATGTTCGAAGATCCACATTGCTGCAGTCCTTACACTTGGGTAGTCCGCTGTCCTCGGTCGGCCCGAATATCAAAGTATAAGGCTGATGTCGGTCAAGGCGCATTTGACTGACATCAGGACGTCAGGGTACAAATGCGCATGACCGACGTCATATCCTCAGTCTTTTCTTGCCCCAGATGTCAGAAGACCCTCAAAATAAAGGTCAAAAACCAAAAGACAGCAAACCAACAACCAACCATCCTAGCACTAAAAATATGTACAATATATACAATACACAATATACACCCAATTGACCACCCAACCCACACAACCACCTCTAACTACAGAGGGGAAGGAGGGAGGGTAAATTGGACTGCAGCAATGTGGATCTTCGAACATCTACATTTATGGTAGGTACAAAACTGTACTATGTTCTTCATCTCACATTGCTGCAGTACTTACACTTGGGTAGAATCCCAAAGCAGAGGTAAGGGAGGATGGCCAAATTATAAGGAAGCAGGAGCTGCCAAAATGCCCTGCAAAACAGCAGTGGCAAAACCAGCCCTGGATTTAGAGTAAAGTGGTAGGTGATAATGCCTGGAAAAAGTATGCACTGAACTCCAAGTAGCTGCCTCCAAAATATCCTTAGTTGCCACCCCTCTCAAAAAGCTGTCAAGTGGCAGTAGCCCTAGTGGAATGAGGCCTAATCCCAGCTGGAACTTCCTTGCCATGATGGGAATAACAGAAAGCAATGCAGAACCCAATCCACTTAGAAATAGTTTGTTTTGACACAGGCTTGCCCTGAGAACTCAAAGCAAAAGAAACAAATAACTGCTGAGACTGCCTGAACCCTTTAGTTCTGTCCAAATAATAACGCAACTGCCTGTGTACATCTAAAGTGTGCAAAATCTTTTCCCCTTTATTTTGGGGATTTGCATAAAAGGTAGGCAAATGAATAGTTTGGTTTAAAGCCACACTAGAAACCACTTTAGGCATAAAGGAAGGATTAGTACGTAAAGATACCCTATCCTTATGGAAAATTAAGAAAGGCTCAACTGCCATAAGGGCCTGCAACTCAGAAACCCTTCTTGCAGAGGTAATAGCCAACAAAAAAGCAGTCTTCCATGATAAAACTTTAATTCAGCAGTAGCTGCAGGCTCAAAAGGTTGTAGAGTGAGTTTCTCCAACACAAAATTGAGATCCCAAGCAGGAGTAGGAGCTCTTCGTGGGGGTCTTATATTCTTTGCCCCTCTAAGAAATTGCTTGAACAAAGGATGAGAAAACAATGGTGGGTCACAATCATAGTGAGCGAAATTGCTGCAGCATGAACCTTAATAGAAGAGAAAGACAAACCTTTGTCCAGTAACTCAGTAAGATATTGAAGAGCCACACTTAAATTAGGCTCAGAAACATCAAAATCCTTTGCTGCACTCCAAAATAAAAATCTCTTCCATTTTTCTGCGTACACTTTCCTTGTACTAGGCCTTCTAGCTTCCAAAATAACATTCAAAACTTGTTGTGGAAGTGGAGGCCCACTATGGTTCAAAACAGAATATGCCAGGCTGTTAGGTGCAGAGAGTGAAGCTTGACATTGAGCAAATGACTGTCCTCCTGAGACAACAGGTGTGGAATCGTAGGCAAAGGCCATGGAGGCTTCCGTACCAGGCTCCTCAGTAATGGGTACCAATGCTGTCGAGGCCAATCTGGAGCTATTAAAATCATCCTTGGCTTGTCCTGTCTGGCCTTTAGTAGTACCTTTGGGAGGAGAGGCAGAGGCGGAAAGGCATACACATGAAGATTGCTCCAATTGAAAGAAAGAGCATCCACTTTCCAAGCTGTGGGATGAAACCTTTTTGTGCAAAACTTTGGCAGCTGGTGGTTTAGTGGGGAAGCGAACAGATCTATGTCTGGAGTTCCCCATGACACTGTCAATTTCTGAAATACATGAGGATCCAATTTCCACTCGTGGGGATCCATAATTTTTCTGCTCAACACATCTGCTAAGGAGTTCTGTGCTCCCGGCAGAAACCTTGCCTGAAGATTGAGCTGTAAACTGAGAGCAGTCTCCCACAAAATCATCGCTTGCCTGCATAGAGGATAAGAATGTGTTCCGCCTTGCTTGTTGATGTACCACATGACAGTTGTGTTGTCTGTTAGAATCAACACCTGCCCTGGAAGAAGTAAATCCTTGAAAGCTATTAATGCAAACTGGACTGCTAACATCTCTTTCAAGTTGATATGTAGATGTTGTAGTCTGGCAGGCCACTTGTCTTGTATCCACTTTCCATTCAGATGAGCTCCCCAAGCTTTGTCTGAGGCATCTGTCGTTAGAATCTGACTCGCCTCTGGCCGGGTCACAGAGAGTCCCTTGTTTAGGTGACATTCCTGAGCCCACCACAAAAATTCCTTTTGAATGCAAGGTATTATTGGAATGACAGTGTCCAAATCCTGGCAGTGCTGTGTCCATACATTTTTGAGATACCACTGTAGCTTCCTCATATGCAGTTTGGCATTGGGAAGCACCAGAATACAAGATGCCATGAACCCTAAGGCTTGAAGGACTGTCCTTGCAGTCAGCCCGGACTGATGAGACAACTGATGAAAGTAAAGGGAAAGATTCTTTTGTTTGTCCGGGGTCAAAAGGCCATCTGGGATGCTGTATTCAGTCTCACACCCAGAAAGCACATGTCTTGAGAGGGTACTAGACTGGACTTTATTTCGTTCACAGAATACCCCAGGCATCTTAGCACTGCTATCACATAATCCAAATGAAGATGAAGCTCGTCCCTTCCTTGAGCCAGAATTAGGCAATCGTCCAAATAGGGATAAATCTGTATTCCTTTTAACCTGAGGAAAGCTATCACTGGAGCCAGAACCTTCGTGAACACTCTGGGCGCAGTAGATAAGCCAAAGGGCAATGCAGAGAACTGATAATGAGAAGTCCCAGCTCGAAAACGCAGATACTTCCTGCAACTCAGTCTGATAGGAACATGAAGATAAGCCTCCTTGAGATCTAAAGTTACCATCCAATGATCTTTGCCCAACAGAGGTAAAAGCTGCTGTAGCGTCAACATTTTGAACTTGGGAATGTCCAGATAAGTGTTGAGGATAGATAAGTCCAAAATTGGTCTCCACGTGTTCCCTTTCTTTGGTACTAGGAACAGGCGAGAATAAAATCCTAGGCCCACTTCTGGCATAGGGACCGGCTGAATGGCCCCTAGCTGGAGTAACAGAGAAATTTGCTTGTGAGCCTCTATTCTTTGTGGAGGAGGAACGTCTGGCATGCCTTTGAAAGGAGGCAAGGTATGGAAATAAAACCTGTAACCGTGGTGTATGATATCCAATACCCATCTGTCTTGGGCAATTAAACTCCAATTTTCTTTGAAAAGTGCCAACCTTCCGCCCAAAGGTGCTGCCAGATGGGAAGGCTCTGGCAGCTGAAAAGGTAGGTCATTGGGTCTGTTTACGAAAGGACTGACCCCTGCCCTCACCTGAAGACTGTGCAGGAGAACTCCCTGTTCTAGGCCTGAAAGAGCCCTGAGCTCTGCCCCTACCACGTCTAGATCTACCCCTAGACTGGGAATCATAAGAAGGATACATCCACCCCTTAGTAGGCCAATTTCTACTAAACTTTGGAGGCTGAACCTGCAAAAAATCTTTAACAGTCTGCATAGACTTAGCCTTGTCTTCCATTTTCTTTAAAACTGTCTCAACAGGAGAACCAAACAACACATCAGATTGTAAAGGAGCATCTAAAATCCTTGTTTTAACATGGTCAGATAAATTCTGATCCCTCAGCCAGGCGTGCCTGCGAAGAAATGAACCAGTGGCAGCCACCCTAGACGAGGCCTGTACAGCATCAAAACCACATTGCAAAGAATGCTTACCCACCTGTTCAGAAACATGTACTAAATCTTGCAACACTTTACAATCAATACCTTCCGCAAGAGCATCAACCTTAGACTTCAATTGTGAAAGGAGATAGTTTTGGTATTTTAACATGTGAAACTGGCAATTCAAAGCCCTCATAGCTAGAGTGGAAGAAGTATAAACTTTCTTTCCCCATCTATCCAAAGCCTTGGCCTCCTTGTCTGAAGGAACCGGATTCTTGACAACAGAAGCCTTAACACCTTTAGGCCCCTGACTAACAGTTTCTGGGTCTGCCCTAGGACTCTTAAAGAGATACTTATGAGCTTCAGGCACCCTGTAATATCTATCCGGTTTAACAGGAGCAGGAGGCAAAGAATCAGGATTAAGAGAAGCCTCTGCAAAAACATCTTCCACAACATCTAAAACAGGAGGTATAGCCAAAGGCCTATGCTGGGGCAAAACAAAAATTCCCTAAGCCTTTTCCTGGAATCAGAGAAGTCCTGACCTTCCCATTTAAAATGCTCCCTCATAGAATGAAGAGTTTCTGAAAAAGAAAAATCCTCAGGAGGAGAAGCAGAAGGAGTAGAATCATCCACATCCGAGTCAGAATAAGGAGAATACCCCTGCAAGTCTTCAGTCAAGACTCTGAAACATCCGAAGCCTGCTCAAAACTCCCTGGCTCAGGCTCCACCCTAGGTCTCTTATCAGGAGGGGGCAAAGAACCCCTAATCAAAGTAATCAAATCTTCTGCCATTTTAAGCATATGCTTCTTGGGCACAGCACCTGAAGAACTAGGGGTGACACCAACAGAAGCTAAACCTGGCCTGCCCCTGGGAGAAGCCTTGGAAACAGAAGGAGAGGGCCTAACCACCCTAGGAAGGGAAGGGAGTATAGTAGCCTGAGAAGCCCCTTCAGCCTGACCTGCCTCCTGAGAGGCCACATCCTGCAATAACAAAGTCTCTCCCTGGGAACCCAATGAAACCTCCGGTGGAACCACCGGCTCCACCGACACCTCTAAAGCACCGGCGTCCGGTACAGACGGTTCTTCTAGCCTAGGCTTAACTGCTTTGTCCTTGCGCTTCTTCGAAGAAGCGGGCGTCGGAGCATCCGACGGCATTTTATAATTGCACCGCTTCCCAAAGACTAACCTGGCACAATCCAACCTTCTCTTTATAGTGCGTTTATTGAATCTAGCACAAGAGCGACACCCAACAACGTCGTGCTCAGGCCCTAAGCAAGGAATACACAAAGTATGATAATCTCTATGCGGTATCTGTTTCCCACAAGAAATGCAATTATTCACTTTTTCTGACATCCGGTAAATCACTGAGGCAAGAAAAACTAAAATATTCCCCCAGGGGTACTTAGCCAACTTTGAACTCGGTCTGAAACTTCGAAATCGAAAAATCTCAGAACGCCAACCGGCACTTGCAATGCTGCTTCTGCATCGGACCATGTGGCAAAAAAGACTGAGGATATGACGTCGGTCATGCGCATTTGTACCCTGACGTCCTGATGTCAGTCAAATGCGCCTTGACCGACGTCAGCCTTATACTTTGATATTCGGGCCGACCGAGGACAGCGGACTACCCAAGTGTAAGGACTGCAGCAATGTGAGATGAAGAACATCCAGGTCCTACCCCCTGTGTCGAGAAGCACTCAGACTGTGGCAATGGGCGATTTCTTCTCAGTGGTTTCTGATAGCAACGCACATCCCCGGGAAGTCCAATCAAATCGCGGACAAGTTGAGCAGAGCTATCCTCATGCCTCACGAGTGGTCTCTGAAAGACTCTGTTGTGAGAGAAATTTTTCTAAAGTGGGGTCAGCCTTGCTGCGACCTTTTTGCTACTCCCCAAAACAGCAAGTGCAGAGATTTTTTCACTCTTTTCCCATTACCAGGCCAACCCAGCAGAGACGCTCTAGTCCAGGTTTGGCCCCGGGGACTTCTGTATGCTTTTCCTCCCTTCCCACTAATCTCTCAAGTGATACAGAAAGCTATCGCTCAGAAGGCTTCATTGATCCTCATTGCTCCATACTGGCCTCGACAGGTTTGGTTCCCTTTTCTACATCAGTTTCTGTTGGAGCGACCTTGGCATCTGGACCTAGTTCCAGATCTTTTGATCCATCAGTCGGGTCAGTTACATCACTCCCTCCCCTCTCTGAACCTCACTGCTTGGTTCCTCCAGTTCCAACCTTAGCCAGGCTTCCTCAAATATCTCACTCTGTTCGAGATATTTTGATAGCTTCCCATAAATCTTCCACTAGAAAGATTTATTTGAGTAAGTGGAAACGTTTCGCCTATTGGGCTCAAGGAAGGGACATAGATCCTTTCACTGCTTCCATCCAAATGGTCCTTGATTTTCTAGCTGAACTCTTCCATGCAGGTTCATCTCCATCTACTCTTAAAGTTCAATTGGCAGCTATTTCTAACTTTCATGTGGGCATTTCAGAGTCTGCCATAATGTCCCACAAGCTTTGCAAAGCATTTTTGAAGGGAGTTTTTCTTCTCAGACCTCCTATAAGAAATCCTCCTCCTCCTTGGGACCTAAATTTAGTTCTTAGTTCTTTGATTCTTTCCCCTTTCGAACCTGCAGCCTCCTGTTCTTTAAGATTGCTATCATGGAAGACACTCTTTCTGGTAGCTATTACTTCAGCTAGAAGAGTTTCGGAACTTCATGCACTCAGCTGTCGACCTCCTTATCTGTTGTTCCATAAGGACAGGGTATCTTTACGAACCAACCCGTCCTTTTTACCTAAGATAGCCTCGGCGTCTAACCTAAATCAAAGCATTGACCTTCCTGTTTTTTTTTCAGAATATTCTAACAGGTCTGAACAGAAATTGCATTGGCTAGATGTTCATCGTCAGTTAAGGTACTATTTGGATAGAACCAAACAATTCAGAAAATCTGACCAGCTGTTTGTCTCTTATGCAGAAGGCAGAAAGGGACTTTCAGTTTCAAAGGTATCATTATCTAGATGGCTAACATCTCTGATTTCCCTTGTTTATGAAATTAGACACCAAAAGCTGCCTAGCAAACCTAAAGCCCATTCTACCAGGGCCTTGGCTACTTCTATAGCCTTCCAAGACAGACTGCCTATTGACACCATTTGTGCAGCGGCTACTTGGGCTACTCCTCACACTTTCATTTCTCATTATAAGTTGGATTTAGCTTCTAGGCATAGAGCTAACTTTGGTTCCACTGTTCTCAAGAGTCTGTTCCGTTAGGCCACCCGGGACAAGGTGCTAGGGACGCGGTCCCATCCAGCAAGAATGAAGTGAGATAGACAACTTAACATATAGAAGTTATGTTCTTACCATAACGTTCCATGTTAGTTGTCTTCTTCTCGCCTTCTTCTTGCGTCCCACCCTCCTTCCCCCTGGCCTGGACAGACCTAGAGGAGTTTTGATTGTGACCTCTCTTTCTACCACCTCTTACTTTAGGTATATGCTGCTGTGCATATTTTCCTGGATCAGGATGTAGGTCACCCTTCTCTTTTCCCTGGTTTATAGAGGTGGACTTTGTTTATAGTTATTCTGTTACTATTATAAGCTGGGCCTAGCTTACAAACGAGATCTGAGGTAACTCCCGCCTAGCATTGTGGGATATAAGGGGAGCCTCGAGCCGGTGGAACCAACTCTCGAGCTTTTAGAGTGGCCGAGTCGGAGCCGACATCGGCTCCGAACCCATCCAGCAAGAAGAAGGCGAGAAGAAGACAACTAACATGGAACGTTATGGTAAGAACATAACTTCTATTTTTCGTTCGTTCAGCGTCCGCTGACTACAACTTTGACATATCTGACAGGGAGGTTTCACAGATAAATGAGAAACCCCTAGACAATAAACGCAGTCATCATGACTATCACTGTTAGGGAGTTTACCATTGCAGGAGGTGCAATGTTTAAACCCCGATGTCCCTTTCTTATCAGACATATTCAGCCAAAACAAACACACGCAGACACGCACACACGCACACACACACACACACACACACACACACACACACGCACACACACACACAGGGAAAGGAGAAAGAAGAAAGAAAGGAAGATACCAGCGATGATATCAAGAGATACCACAAAGGTAGGAGAGCGGGCGTTACCAACAATGGTAAAAGACTTACCCAACGGGTAGAGCTAAAGATGAGAAAATTAGACTATATGGAGAACGATAAGATCAAAAGGGGTATACTGTGTAGAAAAATGACAAAAGTCCAATCAACACTCAAAAATATATCAAAAATATTTCACTTAGCTGGAGAGCTTGATGAAACGCGGCTATATGGCTAAGCAGCAAATGAGATCTGAGGTAAGTGGGAGAAGGGCCGACAAAGTTCCAAGGAGCTCAGAACCAAACCCATCAGTGATGAATGGGAAGAAGATTAACAACATTAGATCACTTTTTCTCCACTCCTCAGGCATCCTCTGACTTTCCAAGATTTCATTAAACAATCTGGTTAAAAACTCCCTGCCATTTCTCCTAAGCACCTCCATGCTTCTGCTGGTATGTCATCTGGGCCAACAGCCTTTCTATTCTTCATTCTCTTCATAGCTGTCCTTACTTCCTCCTTGCTAATCTGTTTCACTTCCTGATACACTATCCCTACATCATCCAACCTTCTCTATCTCATTCTCTTCATTTATCAGCCCCTCAATGTACTCTTTCCATCTGCTCAACACACTCTCCTCGCTTGTAAGAACTTTTCCCTCACTATCGTTTACCACCCTTACCTGCTGCACATCTTTCCCAGCTCGGTCCCGCTGTCTAGCCAATCGGTACAGGTTCTTTTCTCCGTCTTTAGTGTCCAACCTTTTATACAACTCTCCATATGCCTTATCCTTAGCCTTCACCACCACTCTCTTTGCCATACGCCTCATCTCCTTATACTTTCAATATTAACTTATTGAAAACATTCTACTTTCTTCATCTCTTTGACAATCCCACTTCTTCTTCGCCAGCCTCTTCCTCTGTATACTCTCCTGTACTTCTTCATTCCACCACCAGGTCTCCTTGACCTCCTTCCTCTGTCCAGATGTCACACCAAGCACCTTTCTAGCTGTCTCCCTTACCATCTCTGCTGTAGTTACTCAGCTATTCGGTAACTCTTTACTGCCCCCCAGTGCCTGTCTTAACACTTCCCTGAACTCATCCTCACAATCACCCTTTTCAACTTCCACCATTTAATCCTTGACACTGCTCTCACACTCCTCCTCCTCTTCTTGATCACAAACGTCATCCTACAGACCACCATTCTATGCTGCCTAACTACACTTTCCCCTGTCACCACTTTACAGTCTCCAATCTCCTTCAGATTGGCCCTCCTGCTTAGGATATAATCCACATGTGTGCATCATCCTCCACTCTTGTATGTCACCCTATGCTCCTCCCTCTTCTTAAAATACATATTCACCACAGCCATGTCGATCCTTTTCGCAAAATCCACTATCATCTGACCTGCATTCCTCTCCTAACACCATAACTACCCATCACTTCCTCATCTCCTCTGTTCCCTTCACCAACATGCCCATTGAAATCCGCTCCAATCCCCACTCTCTCACCCTTGAGTACACTCACCACCACTTCATCCAACTCACTGTAACACCGTCCTTGTGGAACAAAATATGGGGGCTTAGAAGATGATGCTTGAAGTTCTGAAATTCTTCTATGTAATAGCAACTAAAAGATAGTTTTCCATGTTAAGAACTTTAGATCACATTTAGCTGTCAGCACAAAGGGTACTGTGTCAAGGCTTGCAGTACAAATTAAATCCCATGGTGGTATAGGATCTTTGTAAGGAGGTCTGTGTAGAAAAGTACTTTTCAAAAATGCTTTGCATAGAGGAGGCTGGGGAAGAATTCTGAAATCCCACATGGAAATGGCTGCAGGTTGGACTCTTGATAGTCAAACTAGTACCCTCATTGAAAAACTTGCTAAAATTTCAAGAACAGAATGTAATCAGTGCTGAGAAGGGTTCTACCAGAGTCTGCTCTGCCCAACAAACAAATCTTTTTCACTTGTGCTTGTAGAGTTTCCTCATAGAGGCTTTATGGGAAGACAACAGAACGGAATAGACAGGTGAAGAAAGCATATGTTGCCTGGCTATCAATAGAATTGGAGAAACCACGCAGTTAGTTTTAGGTTTGAGATGTCTGGGTGAACAATACCTGTCGGTTGAGACAGAAGGTCTGGAGTCGGATCCAGAATCCAAAATGGTACAAAAGATGTGGCCAAAGGAATGGGAACCAAATTTGTTGAGGCCAGTAAGGTGCAATGAGGATGACTTTGCTCTTCAACCTGGCTGCTTCCTGGAGGAATTTGGGAATTAAAGGGGTTGGGGATAAGCAAATATGACTCCCCTGAAGGGGGGATTACGGCAAAGAAGCTGCTACACTTGTTGTTTAGGGGGGATGCAAAGAGATCACAGCAAGGCTGGCTGCACTGACAGAAAACTATGTCCTTCACTTTGTTGCTGAGAGATCACTCATGAGGTAGTAAGATGGACCTGCTCAGTTTGTCTGCTATCATGTTAGACCCCTGGAATCTGCACTGCAATTAGAAAGCAAATAGAGGAAATCATTCATTGCCACACCCTCAGAGCTTCTTGACACAGAGGGTAAGATCTGGTTCCTCCTTGTTTGTTTATGTACCAAACTACCAACACGTTGTCCGTTTGGATAGCAAACATACTGAGAGGGAGAGAGTCTTGGAATGCTTACAACACTGTAAGCACCACTCTCATCTCCAGAACATTGATATGCAAGTTGACCTTCTCTGGAAACCAAGTGCCTTGGACTGTCCTTCCCAAAAAATAACCCCCCCCCCCCAATCTGGAAAGCATCCGTGGTCATTGTGGCCTTGAGCAGAGGAAGAATGAAGGGACAGCCTAGCAACAGTTGTGATTGAATCCACCAGAAAAAATAAAAATAACTCAGGTATGCAAAAGTTATCTATCTTTGTTGATACAGGATGAGAGAGAAATGACCATTGTGTTTGTAGCAGCCATTGCAGAATTCTCATGCAATATCTTGCTAAAGGAACTAAGACTACTGCTGCTGACATTGATCCTAGAGCCTGTAGAATCAACTGGGCTGACATTTTGGTACTGCAAATTATTTCTTGTCCTGATTTCTTACTGTCTGTACTCTCAAAAGGGGAATATATGCTACTATGCATACTGTGTTGAATATGCCTCCTGTGAATTCCAAAGTCTGGGTCGGTTGCAATTGTGATTTTGTGTGACTGGTGGTTATTCCAAGATTTGAACAAGTTTGCAACACTTGGTCTCAGGCTTGTACCAGTTGATGCCTTCTCACTGTAGTAATGAGCCTGTCGTCCAAATATGGAAATGCACAGAATTCCTGCAGTTTCAAGTGAGCTGCCACTACTGTCCTACACTTGGTGAACACCCTGGGGGTTGTGGTAAGGCCAAAGGGCAGTGCTCTGAACTGGCAATGACTGGCTCCCAGACGGAAGCATAAGTACCTTCTGGCTCGCCTGTTCATTTTTAAGTGATAGACCTTCAGGATGCATACTATGAAACCCATCCAGTTGTCCTTGCTCAGAAAGAGCAAAATAGACTGAACCACGACCATCCTGAACTTGCTGTGCTGAACCAATTTGTTCAACACACTGAGATCTAAAATCAGTCTCCAGTCTTCTGACTTCTTTGGCACTAACAATAATCTTGTGTAAGTTCCAGATTCTACTTGGTCTGGAGGGACCACTTGGATGACTCTTTTTTTCTAGGAGCTTTTGAATTTCCAGTGCTGCTGCTTCCCTCTGAGTGGGTGGAACATCAGGGATATTCTTTGGTAATGGGGGTGGAAGGGAAAAGGGAATAATATAACCTCTGGAAAGGATTCTCTGCACCCAAGTGTCGTTTCCTTATTTTTAGCCAGGCTTCTTGGTGCAGAGATAAGTGACCCCCAACTACCTCCAGAGGAAAACAATCAGGCCTCCATTCAGGAGCACTGATAGGGTCTTTTGGAAAAAGTATCTCTAGACTCTTGGTTCTGCAGGCCTCCTCTGCCATGGAGGTGTCTTCTGCCATTATCGGTCCCCTTCTTCCTCTGAGGGAACTACCTCCACGTGTGTCCTGGAAAGGACCCTGAGACTTCCTGATCCACATCTTTTGACCTCCCCACTGATTCCTGGAAAAGGTCCACTGAGGGGTCTAAAAACATACTTCAACAGCTGATGGGGTCTTTCTATCCTTCCCGCACCTGCAGAGTGTGTCTTTCACTGTGAGGCCAAACAAAGAAGGACTGTCAAAGGGAGCTTTGATGAAAGATGATTTGAAAGGCTCCACAAAATCACACAGGTACATACAAGAATGCTTCTTAATGGCAATGCCTGAACCCACAGCCCTTCAGGCTCCTTCTGCAGCATGCAAAATGAGTCTCATGGATGAATTTGCAATAGATTGAAGGGTAGACAACTGTGAAGCCACAGAAGTTTGAGCCTCTGCAGTAGTGGTCCCAGAAAAGAAGTTTGAAAGTTCCTTAATTCAGTCCCTTTGCAACATCATGAAAAGTGCCAAATAGTTCAGTGACTGGATACCAAAAGTCATTGAAGCATATACTTGCTTGCCAAATCTGTTTAGACCCCTAGATTCTCTATTACATGGATGGACAGTGGAACTCTGTTCTGTGAGTTCCTTTTTGTAGCTGCCACCACGATCATGGCATCAACCAGTACTCCCTTACTGCAGTGTTCTTTTCCTATTAGTGGAGCCAGAATTCTGCCTGGTCTCTTGGGGATTGGCTCAATCATATCAGGTTTCTTCCACACCCACTTAGAAACCAAATCAATGAGTTCATCAGCAGGCGGAGTGACCCAGGAGGTAAACGGGCCATTCCCAAAAGCTTCCAGGAAAAACGGACTCTTCAGGAGTTGGGTTTTGGGGAGACCAACCACCCTTCAGTTTTAGGATCTCAAGGATGTCTCTAAATAAGACTGCATTGGGTAGTGATTTGGGAGACCCTTTTCCTTCTCAAAGTCAGTATCCTTGATGACAGACTCCTGGGGGAAGTCCAAATGTCTCCTCTTGGACGTTATCTTTCTAGGGACTTCTTTGGTGGGATGTTCCAGAGAAATATCAGAAGAAATGATGACACCCAGCTAGGTGTGTGGAAGCTCTGGCCTGGCTGTCGCAATGGTGTAGATTGTTGAGGATCACTGTGCAAAGTCAGCTGAGACACTGAGGGTAGATCCGAGGGAGGAGGAGCCACCTGAACTGCTGTTGCAGAGAAAACCCTCTTCACAACCTTGAAAGCTGACTGCTCCAAAGAGAAGGAAGCCAACAGAGCCAAGAAAATGAGTTTCTGGTCCGCCATCTCCCTCCGCTCTGACAGCAGGCCGTCTGAGGTGGAGGCCAGAGCTGTGATATCCAACGCTGAAGCTCTTATTGGAACAGACAGCTCAAAAAAACTCAGAGTTGATCCTATCCCCCCGGATCTGACTTGGAAGCTTCAACAATGAGAGTCATCTGGATCCGACTATGTCAGAGACTCTGCATTTAGAGTAACTGTTGGATCCAAAGAGAGAACTCTCATGATCAGACACTGTCAGGCCCAGAACGTTTTGATCTGTGGACTTTAGCTCCATAGCTTGGGTCAGAGGAGGAGCAGCTACCAGTGGAGTAGTCAATGGATGATGTTCCTGACCTGAGGAAGTAGGAACCGTGAAGACTCCCTTTTGAAACTGCTACATGAACAATCTCCACACCATCCTTTCCACAGCGGCCTCCGTGAGACTTCTGGAAGAATGAGGACACCACTGAAGAGGGCTTAGAGTTCTGCTCAAGGAAAGGGGAGGGCACAATGGATGGTACAGGATCCACTGAAGGTGAATACAAAGTTCAAGGCAAAGGTTTCAGATCCGGAGACTTCAGATCCATAGTACATTTTTTCAGATCAGAGGAAGAAGTAGCCATATAACTCATCAGATCTGAGGACAGTTGGATCTCAGGAGATGTCAGATCCAATTCTGTTTTCTTTTTCCTCTGCTCAGACAAAGTCAAAGCCATAGAATCCAAATACCTGGACCTTTTTAAAAGGTCCTTGGATTTAAGTTTTGGAGATTAATCTCCGGTGATGGCTTGAGAAAAATTACTTGGCAAAAGACCATTCAATATTAATGTATTTCTCCTTTCTGTTAAGGCTCTTCGAATGAACTTACTGCATATGTCACACATCTGTCCTAAGTGCTCAGCTCCCAAACAGTAGATGCATAAAGAGTGGCCATCAGTAAATGGCATTTGTGCCAACATTTTGTTGTTGTTTGTCTTTTCGTCTTTTCCTGGTCAGGGGTCGCCACAGCGGAACTCCGGTCTGCTAATGATTGGCAGCAGATTTTTATGGTGCTAAGTTGCCAGCCTAACGGTCAACCTTCAGCGAAGGCACGCCCATTCACGCATGTATTTTGGAGGCCACTCAACTGCGGGGAGGACATGCAGACTCCACAAAGAATGCACTCCTCGCACACTAGCTGGCTATGTCTGAAAAAGATTTTAAAAGTGTACAAAATGTGCCAACATTTTGTACACTTTTAAAAACCTTTTTCAGACATAGCCACAGGTAAAATACTGAACAATCAGATAATCGCAAAAGAACCAAGATATTGAAGCCATAGCAATCTAAATACTGCCACAGAGAAAGACGGGCAGAGAAAAAAGACTAGACTATATATATATATATATATATATATATATATATATATATAAAATTTTTTTTTATTTAAAATATAAGGAAAGGTATTAACAGCCTTAACGGCAAGGAATACAGTGTGCTAGGAAAGGCCTACCAACAATGGTAGCGGGAATACACCGGCAAGTATAAAAGGGAAAAAATTAAGCGAAGAATAGCAAAAAACTTGACAGGGAATACCAAGTTACCAAACAGTGATTAAGGACAAAGTTTTTTAAAGAAATGCACTTACCTTAAAGCAAATGCTCGAGAAAAGTAGACAATCACATTTAGTTGCGTAAGTGACAAACAAGATTGTAGAGAAGTTAAGCATTGTGCATTGGGAGTAGGAAAGGAGCTTGAGAATTTGTTGGTCTCCCCGAGCTGGAGTAATGGCAGAGTCAGATTTGGAGCCATACGTTGAGTAATGAATTAAAATTTACATCAGATCTTATTATTAAGGTAGTGAACCATTACATTTGCATGAGAATGGAGGGAAACAATAAAGCTATCTAGTCTGACATTTACTTGATGACAGAACATGAAAATGAAAATAAAACTATCTAGTATACCCTTTAACTATATTCAAAATTTTAGCTCTCCACCATCCTTATTTTTACCCTAATCACTTTTCTACTGGCTCCATCCTTTTTGAGGGCCTCTGCAGATTCTTATCAATTCTTCTAAGTTTCCCCTCTGAATGAATGAGACATGATCATTGGAAAACCAACTTCTTAATCATAACTGATGAAGAACATGTCACCTTACACCCACATACATTGATACAAGCAAGTTTGATGGGAAGACAAGTGCCCCTGCACCCCCCACACTTCTTATGTCTTACCATAACATTCCATCTGTGTTGTTGATCTTCGTTCATTCATTACTGATGGGATATCGGTTCCATCCTCGGAACCGAGCCGGCCAATATCAAGCTCACATCAGCCAAAAACTCTCGAGCCAATGTCCTTCCCAGAATGCTCTGCTCCCTGTTACCTCAGATTGAGTTTGCAAGTTGAAGTAGAGGCTACCTCTGGTCATAACAGACCTACAAAAAAGGAGTACATGAGATCAACCAAGAACCTCCGGATGTGGGACGGAGGGAGAGAAGTAATGAATGAATGAAGATCAATGACATAGATGGAACATTATGGTAAGACATAACTTCTTTATCTGATGTTGTTAATCTTCGTTCATTCCTTACTGATGGGACAGAGTCCCCAGCAATCTGTATCACTGGGTGGCCCTCATGGAAGGATATTCCTGAGCACCATGGAGCGAAAGGAAGCTCCTAGTGGTGTACTGCAGAGTCCTTGGATTGATTAAGTATCATTACTCTGCATTTTTTCTGTTGACTGCTAATTTCGCCTAAAACATGATCTTCTAGTGTTTTTGTGCTCTAAAAAGCTATTTTTTGCTGCATATTGTACTTATTTTTCTGATTGCACTTGTAAAGTCGTTTTTAGTAGTTTTTGTGTTCTAATTATCTAACTGTTGTAGGCTACACACTCAAGTGCGCTAGCCTGTTCTGAGCATTTAAAGTGTTTTTAGAGTAAGTTACTGTATTTTTGAAAAAAAGAAAAAAAAATTCTTGTTTCCCGTCTTTTCTACGCTAGTCTAGTCCAGTTTTCAGGTTCTGCTGAATTCACGGCTGTGGTACAACTTCCTGTGTTGCCCACACCTTACTTGGATAGAAGGAAGTTTCTCTGTTCACCAGTGAGAGTGGGGAGCTTTGAGCAGCCTACCTGTCCCTGGAGGAGTGGTTTCAGCCCAGCAACTAGTAGTTTATTGGCCATTTGGGGCTAATTTCTATCTCTTTCATCTCCCTGCTTTAAAACCCGCATTTGCATGGTTTTGTGCTTGTATACAACACAGCAAAGTTCCTCGTGGTGTCCTGCAGAGTCCTACAAGCAGCAGAGTGACAAAAGAGTGACTTTGGATTGATTAAGTATCATTTCCCTGCATTTTTTCTGTTGACTGCTAATTTCGCCTAAAACGCGAGCTTCTAGCGTTTTTGTGCTCTAAAAAGCTATTTTTTTGCTGCATATTGTACTTATTTTTCTGATTGCACTTGTAAAGTTGTTTTTAGTCGTTTTTGTGTTCTAATTATCTGTTTAGCTGTTGTAGGCTACACACTCAAGTGTGCTAGCCTGTTCTGAGCATTTAAAGTGTTTTTAGAGTACGTCACTGTATTTTTGAAAAAAAGAAGAAAAAAAAAAAACAAAAAAAAAATTCTCGTTTCCCACCTTTTCTAAGCTAGTCTAGTCCAGTTTTCAGATTCTAATGAATTCAGGGCTGTGGTACAGGTTCCTGTGCTGGCCATACCTTACTTGGATAGAAGGAAGTTTCTCTGTTCACCAGTGAGAGTGGGGAGCTTTGAACAGCCTATCTGTCCCTGGAGGAGTGGTCTCAGCCCAGCAACTAGTAGTTTATTGGCCATTTTGAGCTAATTTCTATCTCTTTCATCTCCCTGCTTTAAAATCTGCATTTGCGCAGTTTTGTGCACCGTGCAGCACCGGTTAGCTAGGGTTAAACTATTCCCGGCTCCACGAAGTCTGCTCTTCAATTTTTCCCTTGGAACTAGTCAAACTCTCAACTTAAGCACTCAAATCTTTCCTTTTACAGTCCAGCACTTGCTCAAATCTCTTAATAAGCACTAATAAATGCTAGCACTACACCCCCTATACTATACATAAGAACAGGGCTACCTACTTGTCTCTACCGGGCAATCAGGAAAACACTTCACTTTATCTGTTCAGGCATGTCCAAAGGGCAGTTTCAGGTGTACTCTCCAGTCCAGCTGGTGAATCTGGGCATCTTGAGGCAATGTTACAATTGCCTCAGGTACACAGACAACCCTCTCCTTCTTCCAACAAACACAAATGTATGTGAGAGATGCAACTATACAGCCAAACTGGAGGCCAAGCTCTCTCAACCCAAGACTGGAACAGCCAGTTATGAGGAGAAGGGACTTGCACACTACCAGTCTCACATAGACCAGTCATATCAGCACCAGCAAACAACACACATAAATACACAAAAGCATACTCGGAGGCTCTAAACAAAAATCTGCCACAGCAGCAGAGACCTCAAAAGCAGACATCCAAGCAACCTCCACCACCCAACAACAACCACGCATCACATACTTTACAAAGTCAGTGTGCCACGCAATCATAGCCCTTAAGGCTAAATAACACACCCAATACACTAGTAATAGGCAACTCTATTGTCAGGCACACTGATGTCCCACTCACTAGACTGAACAAGGAGAAGGTTACTGTAAGCTGCCTGTCGGGTGCCAGGATCCGCCGCATAACACAAGCACTCAGGTCACTCCAAAACAGGTACAAATATGACTCTGTCATTGTCCATGTTGGTGTGAATGACCTGAGACGTACCTCCCTGGACTACATGAAAAGAGACATAAAGGAGCTCTCGGATCATGTAGCCCAGGCCGGTATGATTCTGACCCTGAGTAGCATCTTGCCCTCACCAAGAATGATGCCACAGTATAAAGATAAAATGATCAATTTTAACAATTGGCTAAGCTATTGGTGTCGTTCAAAGGGGATCTGTCAGCCTGGGATGACATGCTCGACAAGCCACGTTGCTTCGCCAGAGATGGCTTGCAACTGTCGCCCTTAGGCTTTCGAAAACTGGCTAAGGCACTTGCCACCTCCATAGTGCCTTTTTTAGACAAGGCTCAAAAGACAAACTCACCTCCATAAACAACACAAGAAACCAAAAACTGAGGGTAATGCTACTCAATGCCAGAAGTCTAAACCTCAAAATGCACACACTCGAGGCACTCCTCAGTATGGAGAGAATCGATATCTGTGCAGTAACAGAAACCTGGTTCAAGGCTCCAGAGAGCACCCCAGCACTACCAGGCTATAACTCATACCATACCTTTCAGCCCCGGAACCCGGACCGAAATACAAAAGGCGGGGGTGTATCCATCTTCATCAAGGATAACCACACCTCCAGGTTAGTGGCACAGCACGAGGCCTCGGAGACCATCCATGTGCAACTCACAGTGGGAAAAGCTGCTTTTCAGATTGTAGCTTGCTACAGATCACCCACCTTGTCTCAGGACCCCCACTCAGCATTCCTGAGAACATTGGAAAATATGAAGGTCCTACCAAACACCATGATATTGGGCGATTTCAACTACCCAAACATTGACTGGGAAAACTACTAACTCCTTTGCCCAATGCTTCCTAGAGTTTATAAATTCAAACGCCCTGGAACAACTGGTCACCACTCCCACAAGAGGTGACAACATATTGGACCTGATCATCATCAACATGGGGGATCAATGTTCCACACCAGAGGTAAACCCGTCGCTGGTAAGATCTGACCATAAACTAATCACACTGGACATCCACATCCCGACCCCACCCCGAGTCAAGGAAACCACTGTGAAAAACTTTTCAAAAGCAAACTTCACAATTCAAGACCGAGGTGGAACGTTTCAAAGCCCCCTTGCTAAAGGATAATGCTGCCCAAACCGCAGAATCCTTTACAAATGCATTCTATGAGCACCTACAGGAATGCATGGATCGAGCCATCCCAAGTAAAACCAAGACTCACTCCTCCAAAAAGAGGAAACCAGTCTGGTGGACCCTGGCCATAAATAAGCTATACAACAGAAGGAGGAAGCTATTACATGATAGAGCAAAATCTCAAAAAGGGAAGGCATCCCTGATCAGTATTAGCAAAAAACTACGATCCCTCATAAGATCATCTAAGGCCAGCTGCAAAAAAAAAACTGCCACAGACTCTAAAGATAATTACAAAGCCTTCTTTAGCTATGTCAAAAATCTAGGTGGCAACTCTCAGATCTGCTCTGAGCTAGTGCAAAATGACAAAAAATACACTGAACCAACTGACATTGCCAACGTCCTGGCTGACAGGTTCACTGCAAACTTTACCCCCCCACACTCCCAAAAGGGCCCGTGTCCATCCCAGAAGAATGTAGAGCCCCAGACATCACAGATGCACAGGTGAAAACAGCTCTTTCCAAAGCCAAAACCACAGCATCAATGGGACTGGACTGTATCCCAGGCTGCGTCTTACACGAGCTCCAAAATGAACTAAACCCTCACCTAAATTCACTGTTTAAACTCAACCTTACCACAGGCTATGTACCCAAAGAATGGCGTACAGCAATAGTTATCCCGCTCCACAAATGAGGTGCCACAATGAATCCTGGGAACTATTGCCCTATAAGCCTGATTAGCCTGGTCTGCAAAGCTATGGAGCACATCATCATGGAACTCATTAACAGAGACATTGGGAACCTCCAGATACTGGACCCTACCCAATTCGGCTTTGTTAAAGGCAGACCCTGCCTCCTTAACCTAGTTGACTTCTTTGAAACAGTTACCAAGGCCATAGATGAGGGAAAGGTAGTCCACACAGCCTACCTGGACCTCGCAAAGGCCTTCGACACCATTCCCCACTCTGGCATTATAGACAAGCTTACCAGCTTGAACATTAACCCCTATGTCACGAGATGGGTTGCCAACTGGCTCATGGACAGAACTCACATTGTCAGAGTTGCTGGTGCCATGTCCAACTCTAAACCGGTTACAAGTGGCATCCCACAGAGCTCAATCCTGGGACCCCACCTGTTCGGTATATACTTCTCTGAGGTATAGGCAAGCATGGGAGGACTATGGCTGACCAAGTTCGCAGATGATTGCAAACTGGGGGCCATAACTGACTCTCCGGCTGACACAGACATCCTCCAGAAGGGTCTCACGGAGACGAATACCTGGTGTCAGAACCATGGCCTCAAGCTAAATGCCAAAAAGTGCATAGTCATCCCCTTTGGGAAAAACAAAGTGCCCACGAACTACCACATAGGTGGTAATCCACTAAGTACAAAAGATGTAATTAGGGATCTGGGGACTCAAGTAGATAGCAGCCTCTCCTTTGATAATCACATTGCCAAAGTGGTTAGAAAATCCTTCTATGTAGCCCACCTAATCAAGAAAGGGTTCACATCTAGATCAAGAGAGGTCAGTGTGCCCCTCTACTCATCAGGCCCATAATAGAGTACAATGCCCCATTTGGGATGTACCTTACCCGACACCTGCAACAGCTGGAAAGATCACAGAAGTACCTCACCAAGAGGATCGTGGGCCACAAACAGATGCCCTATGCAGCTCGACTAAAGAAACTCCAGCTCTACTTGGTTGCTTACTGCCTACTCAGAGGTGATCTCTGCCTGACGTACAAGGCCATGTCTAACCCGGAATTAATGGACATGCTCCACCTCAAGAAAACCAAATCTCTTAGAGCCACATGCTCTAGGGATTTAAACCTCAGCACAACAATAAATAGGACATGCTGGAGGGATAGATTCCTGTCCCAGAGACTTCCCTCACTCTGGAATAGAATCCCAATCTATGCTAGGCAAAGCCCCACACTGACTCTCTAAGAGAAATCTTGACGAGTGGATGGGAAATCGTAAATTTACCCCTGGGATCACTTCAATGGCCCTGCTGGACAGAGGCTCAGGAAACTAATCTAAAAGGGAGGTGAAAGCCAACACATTCTGGCTAGGCTTATAAATGCCCTTGGGCAGATAGCCTAGTACCTACCTATGAACATATGGAGGCCAAGTCCAATTTGCAATGAAGAATAAATGTATGAGGTTTAGCCCAAGCTGCAGCTGAGCAAATATCATTGAGGGAGGCCTTAACACTGAAAACTGCTGAAGTCGTCATAGATCTTATAGAATGTGCTTTGACCTCTATGAGGCAAAGTGAGATTGTTTCTGTTGTAGATAAAGGTAATACAATTTCTCAACCATGAATCCAATGTAACTTTTGATACAGGATGACCCCATCTAGGTCCAGAAAAAGCCAGAAACAGTTGGTCTGATTTACAGGTAGATTTTGCTCTGTCCAGATAAAAACGTATTTTCCTATGAACATCCAAAGAGTGCAGGCAATACTCTCCCTTGTCAGAATGGTTAGGAAAGAACACTGGAAGGTCAGCAGATTGATTGATAGATCGCTCTGACACCACTTTTTGTAAAAAGGTAGAATTAGTTCTCAGTGATACCCTATCCTTATGGAAGATAAGGTAAGGAGGCTTGATGCATAAGGCCTGAAGTTCTGACAATCTCCGGGCTGATGAGATTGCAATCAAAAACAAAGTTTTCCAAGAGAGATATTTTACATCACATGAAGATGCAGGTTCAAAGGGGGGAGCTGTTAGAGCTTGCAAAACCAAAGGTAAATCCCAAGGTTGTACCGGTTCTGTAAAGGGAGGTTTTAGGTGGATAACCCCTTTTAAGAAAGTCTTACAGAGTCTGTGTGACATAAGTGAAGAATCTTGAAAACCAATATGGAAATTTGAGATGGCAGCTAAATGTACACGGATAGTAGAGGCAGACACCCGAGTGTCAAAGATGTGATAAGTAATCCAATACCACCGAGACTGGGGCTGACAAGGGGTCTAATTGTTTGTTTGCTGCCCATACAGAGAACCTTTTCCATTTGTTACGATAGATTAGACTGGTGGATGATTTATGAGATGCAATAAGAATATTGCACACAGGGGACGAGAGGATTTCATGACTGGCAATCATATGAAGTGGAGAAACCAAGCTGTCAGTTTCAGGGTTGTTAGAATGGGGTGAATCAGACCCTGCAGATGGGAGATCAGTGTCGGGGATGGATTGAGGATCCACGGTTGATCTAGCAGGTGAGTCCAGAGGAAGAGGAACCAGACTTGTCGAGGCCAATATGGAGCAATGAGGATCACTTTGCTCTTAACTGCCGTGCCTTCTTCAGAAATTGGGAGATGAGGGGAAGAGGATAAGCATAAAGAAAACCTGAGGGCCAAGCGTGGACTAAAGCGTCCTTGGTGACTGTCCCCGAGGGGGGATTAGGGCAAAATAGTTGTTGCACTTGTGGTTGGTTGGGGAGCCAAATAGGTTGCAGCAAGACTGGCCCCAGCGGTTGAAGATTTTTGCCACTATGAGAGGATTGAGGGGCCACTAGTGAGGTTGTGGAATGCACCTGCTCAATTTTTTCCACTATCACGTTGGAGCTCCTGGGAATGTGTGTTGCAGTTAGAAAGCAGTTGTAAGCTATTGCCCATTGCCATGTTCTCAAGGCCTCTTGGCATAATGGGTAAGATCTGGTGCCCCCTTGCTTGTTGATGTACCAGACCACTGACATGTCTGACTGGATTGCAATAGTCCCTGATGGAAGGATGGAGTGAAATGCTTGCAGCGCAAGCACCACCACCCTCAGTTCCAGGACACTGATATGCAAAAGGGCCTCTGTCTCCGACCAGGTGCCTTGGACCGAGTTTCCCTCACAAAGCCCCCCCCCCACCCCATCAGGGAGGCATCTGTGGTCACTGTGGCTATTGGTTGATGGGGGTTGAAAGGGCAAGACCATTGTTGGGGACTTCGAGACATCCACCAGAGTAAATCTTGCTTGCATCTCTGAGTTACACTTATCTGAAAGGACAAAGGATGTTGCAGAGGGTACCACTGAGTGAGAAGTAGCCACTGTAGGAGCCTCATGTGGAATCTGGCTTGAGGAACAATGGTAATCGAGGCTGCCATTGACCCATATAGCTGAAGTACAGATTGAGCGGGAGATTTGTGGTGATAGAACAGCGGCTGAACTTGTTGTCTTATTCTCTGAAGCCTATGTTCTGGAAGGGATGCTGTGCAATTTCTCATGTCCAACAGTACCCTTATAAATTCCATAGACTGAGTTGGGGTTGTGTTGGATTTCTCCCAGTTTATAGTGATTCCCAGGCTTTGAGCTGTTAAGAGAGTATACTGCAGGGCTTCTTCCAGTGGATGCTTGATGGGGGCGGTGAAGAGCCAGTTGTCTAGATATGGAAACACCTGGAATCCTTGAAGTCGCAAGTGAGCGATAACCACTGCCATGCATTTTGTGAACACTCTGAGGGCTGTAGAGAGACCGAAGGGCAGGGCTCGAAATTGGTAGTGACTGGCTCCTATGCGGAAGCGGAGGTATCTTCTTGAGCATTTGTCCATGTGGTAATACGCATCTTGAAGATCTACAGAGCACATCCAATCATCTTCTTCCAGAAGAGAGAGGATAAACTGAACCGTGACCATCCAGAATGTCTCTGTTTTTACAAATTTGTTTAGTGTACTGAGATCCAGAATTGGTCTCCAGTCCCCTATCTTTTTTGGCACTAAAAAGAACCCTGAGTAAAAAAATGGATCCTATCTTGTCTGGTGGGACTGTCTGGATGACTCTTTTTTTGTAGCAGCTTTTGGATTTCGTGTGCTGCTGCTTCCCTTTGACTGGGTGGAATGTCAGGTAATACTCTTGATGAGACTGGGCAAAGATGAAAGGGAATGTGACAGCCTCTGGATAGTATCCATTGTACCCAAGAGTCAGTGGTTATATTTTGCCAGGCAGTGGGGTACAACGAGAAATGACCCCTGACCGCTTCTAGAGCTGAGCAGTCAGGCAATGCTTTAGGAGTGCTGATAGGATTGGCCAGAGAAGCAATCTCTAGAACCCCTGTTTTGTGGACCTCCTCTGCCCCCAAAAGGGGCATCTTCCATTGAAGTTTCCCCCTCTGCCTCTAGGGGATAACTCAGCATGTGCATCCTGGAAAGAGCCCTGTGATTTCTTGTGTCACATCTTCCCGCTCCTCTAATTCCTGCAGTAGAATTGCTGAGGAGTGGAGTGTCTGACACCAATGGCAGACAGGGTCTTGCCATTCTGTTCGCACCTTGCCAGCGTATCTTTTGACTTTAGGGCCAAACAAAGAGGCAGCCTCTATGGGGGCATTCATGAAGGAAGCCTTAAAGGAGTCCACAAAGGCGCATCCAGGCATGTCATCTGGCGACTATACCCGCACATGCTGCTCTAGCCGCCCCTTCCATTGCGTGAGAAATAAGACACATGGAAGAGTTGGAAATGGACTCCAGGGTAGCTATCTGAGAAGCCACATTGTCACAGACCTCGTCAGAAACAGCTCCTGCCAAGGTTTCAGAGAGCTGGCTGATAAGATTTTGCTGAAGCCTAGTAAAATGTGCCAAATAATTCAAAGACCTTACGGCGAAGGTCGATGAAGCAAACACATGCTTCCCTAATCTGTCAATCACCCGGGACTCTTTGATGGGCGGATGGACAGTTTGGCTCTCTTCTGTCAAATCCTTCTTAGTTGTAGCTGCCACCACTATAGCATCTACTGGAAGACCTCATAACCAATGTGGGTGATCAGCTGGGGGCGATAGTATTTTATCTGGTCTCCTAGGTATCGCATACAGGGTGTCAGGAGCCTTCCATGCACGCTAGATGATGAGCTGGAAGAGCTCAATCGGCAGGCGGGGTGACCCAGGAGGTAGGGGGCCGGGCATGAAAAGCCTGCAGAAATACGGATTCCTCAGAGGAAGGATTAGAGGGCTTCCAGTCACCCCTCTGTCTAAGGATCTTGAGGATGTCACCAAAGGACACCTCATCAGAAGGTGACCGTGGGGACCCTTCCCTGTCATCAAAATCCATATCTTCAGTCAATGACTCCTCAGTGAAGTCCATGTGCTTCCTCTTACTCGACGCTTTGTGGGGTACTTCCTCAGTGGCAGTTTCTGGGGAAGACTGCAAAGAAGGGGTCTCCTGAGGAGGAGAAACCTGAGGCTCTTGCGCCTGGTGTCTGGCGGTTGAAACTTGTGACAGTTGCGGCACAGAGGGGGGAGAGGACTCCGACATGTGAGCTTTGTCAGCGGAGGCAAGCACCTTCTCCATGGCCTGGAATGCCGGCCTGCCCAAGGAGGGATGGGAGCCCAGAACACAGTACGACAACTTCGGAACCGGAGTCACACCCCGCCCAGACGAGCCCGCCCCCAGACCAAGAGTCTCAAGAGGACCGTGAACCGTAAGAGAGAGAGAATCCCTGGAGGGTGCCACAGAAAAAAATCGGCATGGAGCCAGGAATGCCCTCTTCCATGGCACTGCCACTGGCCTGAGAGGAGCCTGATGCCCAGTGCACCATGGGCCACAAGGACGACTCTGGTTCCAAAATGAGATCCACTATTGGAGTCTGAGGAAGGGAAGCTGCTGCCGGAGTAACAGGCTTCGAAACTTGAGTAGAAGTCGAAGGAGGAGTGCACGTTGGGGTTTGAGGAGATATACGTTCACCTGAATGAGAGAACGTGGACTTCGATGGTTGGGAGAGACCTCTGGCCACATGCAAGTGGTCAGCAAGATGCCACACATTCTGTTCAGACTCTTAGCTGACCTCATGGAGAAAGCTGATGCCAATTATGGCCGTTCTAGGAAAGGACTATATTGACTGCTAGCAAAAGGATCCAGTGAAGGAAAATATTTGGTCCTTGTTAATTCAATAGGTGCAGAGCTCAGAGCTGAGGATGTTTGCATCAAAGAAAACTGGTGTGGAAGCCATCTGCGCCAACGATGTCAGCGCCGTAATAGTTGAAGGTGTCTGCACCGTAAAGGCAAAAGACTGCCCCAAAGGGTACAGTGCCATAGTGGATAGTGTCTGCAGCGGCAATAAGGACGGTGCCGAGAAGGACTGCACTGAAGCACGTCAGTGCCGAAAATGTCTGCGCCATGGAGTACAGAAGAGTCATACTTGGAGCCAAAGGTGACTGTTCCAATGGTGCCGTAGGGGACTGAACCTGTATGGATGGTGCCTGTAAGGGTTGCGACAGAGCTGTTGGAACCGTAGTTGTCTGCACCGGGAAGTCCGGTGCCAGTATCGATAAAGGAGACATGGCTGTAGTCAGAAAAATTTGGGGCGGTGCCGAGCCTGGAGCAGACAGGGTCACAGGTAGCAGCGCTGAAGTAGTAATCAGTTTCACGTTCTTACGAGTCGACTCCCTACGATCTCCACAGGGAGAAGAAGGGAGCGACTTCGATGAAATAGAGGAAGAACACCTCTTGCGGGGGTTTAACAGGAAGGGGTGAGCCCTCTGACCCAGAAATAGCCTCAGAGAAAGGAGACTTGAGGAGACCTTTCAAAATTAACTTATTCTTCCTCTCATTGAGAGTCCTGGTAGAGAATTTTTTACAAATCCCACATGTAGGATCAACAGTCAAGTGGGAAACATTAAGACAGTATACACCATACCTCTCAACTGTACAGATTTTCGCAGAATGTTCAGATTTTTGCAACATATTGTTGGTCCGTTTTTCATAAAATTGTGGTTTTCTGGCAAATTATTGGCAAATCATTGAAGACTGAAGATAGAAAATAATGACAGAAATGTGAGTTTCAGACTTCATACCCTTCAGAAAGTTCATGCTAATGCAAAAAGTATAGTTGTGTACACTTACCATAAATGTGGATGCACGAGAGTATTCACTGTTGCAGTCCTAACTAATGGGTCATCCGGCTCCCAGTAGCCCTTGATCGGCCAGAATACCAAAGGTAAGTAAAAATGACATTGGCTGTCGTCGATTGTAAAGAACGTCAAGACGTCCGATACAAAATGAGACAGCCAATGTTACTTCCTCAGTCTTTCTTGCCATAACAGTCAGAAGCCCCCAGAAAACAAGGCTTAAACCAAAAGCAAATTTGGCAAATAATATCAAATTCAGCCTGTACCTTAGGAAAAGAGAACAGGAGAGGACCAGAAAGGAGGGAGGGAAACCAGGACTGCAACAGTGAATACACTCGAACATCTACATTTATGATAAGTGTACACAACGTATAGTTGTGTACACTTACCATAAATGTAGATGTTCGAGTGTATTCACTGTTGCAGTCATTACATTTGGGTAATCTGCTGGCAGGTTGCCCTCAGTCGGCCTGATTAACAAAGTCTTGGGTCCTGCATCGGTTGCTGTCTCTTCTTCCATGATGTCAGGTCGTCAGGGGTATAAAACATGCAGCCAAAGCCATTACATCAGTTTTTCTTGCCCCAGATGTCAGGTGCCCCTCTAATGGGGAGCAAATAAACATAAAAACACAAAAGTATACCTCCAACAAAAAGCAAATACACCACAAAGGCTTTTAAGCATAGTAAAGGTAAGTAGAGGTATAGCCAGGAAAAAACTAGGGGGCTGGAGGGAGGGTAACCAGGACTGCAACAGTGAATACACTCGAACATCTACATTTATGGTAAGTGTACACAACTGTACTATGTTCTTCGTGTTTCACTGCTGCAGTCATTACATATGGGTAGATTCCCAAATCTATGGTTGGGAGGAGGAGTTTATACAGCATTAGGGCCAGCTATAAGGCCCTGCAAAACAGCAGTGGCAAAGCCAGCTCTGGATTTAGAGAAAATTGGTAAATAATACTGCTTGATGTAAATATGTACAGAGCTACAGGTAGCGGCTTCTAGGATGTCCCTGGTAGGAACACCTCTGAGAAAGGCTGCAGAAGTAGATGCAGCCCTGGTGGAGTGAGATCTGATCCCCTGGGGGATAGGTTTTCCATGGTGCTTATAGCAGAAATTAATGCAATGGCTTATCCATTTAGAAATGGTTTGTTTTGAAATAGCCTTCCCCTCTGCTCCTGCAGCAAATGCTACCAGCAGTTGTTCAGATTTTCTTCGAGATTTAGTCCTGTCCAAGTAGAATCTAAGTTGTCTGTGCACATCCAAGGAATGCAGAATCCGTTCCCCACTGTTCTGTGGATTGGGAAAGAAGGTTGGCAAATGTATGGACTGATTAAGAGCCACACTGGAAACCACCTTGGGCATGCAGGATGGATTGGTCCTAAGAGATATCCTGTCCACATGAAAGATGATGAAAAGCTCCACTGCCATAAGGGCCTGTAATTCAGATATCCTTCTAGCTGAAGTGATTGCTAAAAGGAAGGCTGTTTTCCAAGAAAGGAATTTTAACTCTGCAGTAGCAGATGGCTCGAAAGGAGGTAGAGTGAGTTTCTCCAAAACAAAGTTAAGGTCCCAGGCAGAGGTAGGAGCTCTCCTGGGTGGTCTCAAGTTTTTTTCCCCTCTGAGATACTGCTTGAGCAGAGGATGAGAGAAGAGGGGAGGTTTTGTGTTATAATGAGCTGAAACAGCTGAGGCGTGGATTTTAATGGAGGAAAAAGACAGGCCCTTGTGAAGCATCTCATTTAAGTATTGCAAAATCTGAGGTAAATTGGGCGTTGCTGTGCTCATCCCTAAAGACTGGTTCCAGGCACAGAATCTTTTCCATTTGTCAGCATAAGATTTTCTAGTATTAGGTCTCCTTGCCTCCAAGATGACATCCATCACAGGTTTGCTGTGGGATGACAAGGGTGAATTTAAGTGATTAGCCAGGCTGCAAGTTTCAATGTTGGAAGCTGAGGGTGCAGAATGTGGTTCTCCTGCTGAGACAGCACGGAAGGGATCGGAGGCAGGTGCCATGGAGATGTTTGCAACACACTGCGCAAGAGGCGGTACCAGTGTTGGCGTGGCCAGTCTGGAGCAATCAAAATCATCCTTGTTTTGTCCTGTTTGACTTTTAGTAGAACTTTGGACAGCAGAGGCATGGGGAAAGGCGTAGACTGAAAGGTTTTTCCAGCTGAAGGACAGAGCATCCACTTTCCAGGCTTGTTTGTGGGGAGTCCCTGTGCAAAACTTGTCCAACTGGTAGTTCTGGGGGGAGGCAAATACATCTATGTCTGGGCGCCCCCATTCACTTGTTAACATGTTGGAAATCCGTGGTTACAGTTTCCACTCATGTGGGTCCATGAGGTTTCTGCTTAGTCCGTCTGTCAGTGTATTCAATTTTCCTGGCAGGAATTGAACTTGTAGGTGCACTTGGTAGCTCAAGGCTGTGTTTCACAATGCCGTGGCTAGTCTGCAGAGGGAGTAGGAATGTGAAACCCCCCCTGCTTGTTTATGTACCATATAACCGTGGTGTTGTCCGTCTTTACCATTAGTTGTCGTGGAAGAATGTAGTCTTTGAAGGTTGTCAGAGCATTCTGTACAGCTAACATTTCTTTTTGATTGATATGTAGGTGCATTTGATTTGGGTTCCATTTGCCCTGAATGCACTTCCCTGCCAGGTGAGCCCCCCCATGCATAGTCTGATGCATCTGTAGTTAGGGTTTGGGCGGCAGAGGGTAGTGTGAATGGTAGTCCTTTGTTTTGGTGGCAGGCCTCTGCCCATCATAGGAAGTCCAGGCGTAGGCAAGGTATGATAGAAATCATTGTTTCCAGGTTGTGACAAGTGCTGACCCCATAGACATTTTAGATACCACTGTAATTTCCTCATATGCAGTCTTGCATATGGAATTAGAAGTATGCAGGAGGCCATGAACCCAAGGCTTGCAGTATTTGTCTTACAGATAGCAGGGTTTTTGTGGCCAATTGTCTGAAGTAAGTTACCAAATGAATTTGCTTTTCTGGCATGAGGAAAGCCATCTGGGCAGTTGTATTCAAGCTTGCACCCAGGAATGTAATCTGTTGATGGGGTACCAGCTGTGATTTCTTTTTGTTTACGGTGTACCCCAGACAAGTTAGAACCCTTTTTACAAACGCCAGTTGATTTAAAAGTATGCTCTGGTTTTCTTCCTGAATTAGACAATTGTCCAGGTATGGATATATTTGAATGTTTCTTTGCCTGCAAAATGCAATAACTGGAGCCAGGCACTTTGTGAATACCCTGGGCGCAGTAGACAAGCCAAAGGGCAGTGCAGAGAACTGGTAATGCAAGTAGCCTGCTTTGAAGCATAGGTATCTTCTGCAAGATTCCCTGATTGGGATGTGCAGGTATGCTTCTTTTAAATCTAGAGTTGCCAACCAGGCGTCTTTGCCTAGCATAGGAAGTAACTGGTGAAGAGTCAGCATCTTGAATTTTGGAATCTCCAGAAAGGTGTTTAGAGTAGACAGATCCAGGAGTGGATGCCATGATTTGTCTTTTCTGGGTACCAGAAAAAGCCTGGAATAGTAACCTTGTCCCTTTTCCTCTTCTGGTACCAGTTGAATAGCCCCCATGCTCAAGAAGGAAAGTACTTGTTTTTGAGCCTCTGCCCACTGATTTGGGGGCAGGTCTGGCCACCCGTTTGGTGTTGGCAACGTGTGAAAATGAAATCTGTATCCGTGGGACACTATATTTAAAACCCATTTGTCCTGGGTTAGGAGCTCCCAGTTCTTTGCATGAAGAGCAATCTTTCCCCCCAAAGGGGTGGTCAAAAGATAAGTGCTTGGGAATTTTAAGAGGAAGTCATCGAGACTGTTTACCATAGCAGGGTGCCTTGTTGTTTCCAGATTTGGAAGTGGAGGCCCCCCACTGCTTAGTTCTGAGAGTCCCCTGGGACTGAAATCTGGGGTTTTTGCTGTGTCTGGGTTTGACTTGAGAGGATCTGGAAGGGACTGGAAAGGACCAATTCTTAGTAGGCCAGTGCCTACAAAATCTTGGAGGTTGCACTTGTAAAAAGTCTTTAACAGTTTGCATAGATTTAGCTTTATCTTCCATCTTTTTAAGAACTTCTTCAGCCTTATTGCCAAACCGGCGGTCCTGATTTAAAGGAGCATCCAACAATTTAGCTTTAACATGATCACGCAAAGATTGCTCCTTAAGCCAAGCATGCCTTCTAAGCACAGACCCAGTAACAGCAGCCCTGCAAGAAGCCTCTAAAGGATCAAAACCACATTGCAAAGTATGTTTTCCAACTTGTTCAGCAGAATGCATTAAATCCTGAAAATCTTTATTTTCTACACAGTCAGGAATCAACATCATTTTCTGTTTAAGCAGTCCATTAAAATGCTGTTGATATTTTAACATATGAAATTGGCAGTTTAAAGCTCTGATTGCCAAGGTTGCAGAAGTATAAACCTTTTTACCCCATCTATCCAGTACCCTGGAATCTCTATCAGAAGGGGTAGGATTGTTAGCAGTAGAAGCCTTAATGCCCTTGGGCCCCTGAGAAATGGTCTCTGGATCTGCATCAGGATTTTTGAAAAGGAACTTGTGGGACTCAGGAACCCTGTAGTATCTGTCAGGTTTACTAAGAGCCGGAGGCAGGGAATCAGGAGCCAAACTGGATTCCGAGAACACATCATCAACAATGTCTAGTACAGGGGGTATAGCCAAAGGCCTATGCTGAGGAAGAAGAAGGAAATCCCTAAGCCTCTTTTTTTGAATCAGAAAATTCTTGGCTTTCCCAATGGAAATGCTCCCTTAAAGTATGCAAAGTTTCCCCAAAAGAAAAATCCTCAGGAGGGAAAGCAGAGGGGATGGAATCCTCTGCATCAGAATCCTCATAAGTAGGTATGGACAAATCCAGGTCATCAGAAGAGTCAGAAGAAACAGAATCCTGATCAGAAGATTCATAATCAAGCTCAGCCCTAGGCCTCTTGGGGGGGGGGGGGGTTGACTACCCCTGATTAGAGTAATTAGATCTTCAGCCATTTTTATCATTTGTCTTTTAGGCATAGGGGCCTGAGCATGTGGCCTGGGCGTCGTTTTTTTAGACATGGATCAAGATTTAGGCCTTAGTAATGAAGGTGGTGTAGATTTAATATGCAAGTCTGTAGGCATGAATACACCCTCAGAAGCCGGTGCCTGCACAGCGGCTCCAGACCCATCCAAGGTAGAGACATCCGCGGGTTCCATAGTTGAGGTATCTCGCGGCATACTGGACTCTGAATGGGTCTCAGTAGAGGCCTGCAAATCAGAAGTAGCGGGTTTCAGGGGCTGCGAAAGCTCCTCACTGAGTACAGCAATGCGGCAAACAAGATCTGAGGTAACAGGAAGCAGAGCGTTCTGGGTAGGACCTAGGCTTGAGAGGTTTTGGCTGACATGAACTTGATATTGCCCGGCTCAGTTCCGAGGACAGAACCGATAACCCATCAGTAAGGAATGAACGAAGATTAACAACATCAGATCAATATGTTACTGTTCAACGTGCCACTTTAGTGTATCACCATGCATGTTATGGCTATGTCTGCCACATTATGCATGTGCCAGATCATACACAGCATATATTAGTGTCATCTACCTCTGTTGTTAACTACTAACCCCGGTACTGACAGGAACACTCTCCCTATGGCATCTCAGCTCCAGCATACTTCACAGATAGGATAAATGACACATCATATATGGCAACAGTGTGCTAGGCACCAGAAACCATGATCTGCCTCTGCAAGTGCTCGGTGGACTACAACAGCATGTACAGAATAAGTAAAAGCATATGACAAATACCTAGTATATTCTGAATACCATGGTTGTCTCTGCTCTCATCTCCCTTACTGGCAGTTGACCTCAGTTCTGCAGTTACACTAGTTCAACCCTGTGCACTAACAGATGATGGGCTGCAGTGACCACCTTTCCCCAGATTCCTCCCCTCTGGAAACACTTCAATAGGTATTTTTGCGTTACTCCCCAAGGAATGTGAGGGTGTCCCTCCTGCAAAAATATCTTTTGGGGAGTATTATCAAAGCTAGCAAAGCACACTATCAACTTAACAGTTTCAGTGATTCCCAGTGAGATGCTTGTCAGTGGAATGATCAAAACCCTGGTTATGTTGGTTAAAACATTACATGCAATCTAAAGATGATCTGTTTTTTAATTTATAGATATTCTAAGGCCACTAAGTTTTACTACCATTCAGACCTTCACAGCATCCTACTGTCAGGCCAAACCTCAATCCAGTTTGGCGATACCTATCCAGTCATTTAGGTTATGTTTAAAAGGAACATAGTAGATCACACTGCTTAACATGCAGAGGAACTTTATTCTAAAGGTTTGGGAGCTGTTGGGTTATAAACCTGTCCCTCTACCTTATTTCATCTGCTGGTGAATATTTAGGAACCTGGTTCTAGTACTTGTGGAGATACTGGACTTGCTGAGTTAGAGGACAAATCCGGCCTCTAATGGCGATGTGAGGGAGACTGATATTTTACCCTCACAAGTCTGTACTGACTAAAGGAATAGTGCTTACAGCCTTTCTTGGTAGCTCAGGGACTTTAGGCCTGTTATCTTTTTAGTTAAGAACCTCTGGGGTCTTTATAATTGTTTGACATGTTTAGTGAAATGCATCCCAAAGAGAGCACTGTACTCAATAACTAGTCTGGTCAAAGCTTGATTATGAGGGACTGCTTACCTCTTTAGATCTTAATGACATTCATTTGGCAATCAGCTGAGATAATTAAAAGGATTTCCTGACCACCTTTGTCACATGATGGTAAAAGAAAGGGAGCTGTCAACTGAAGTATGTAGGTCTCTGACGGTATTTTCTTTTTGTAGTGGTATACTGTCTACTGAGAGAAGGGTTGTCTACCAAAAGGGTAATACACTTTTTAGCATTTCATATGAGCCCATTTTTAGTACACCAAATTTTATCAGGCAGAGTTCACTCTGGGGAGACTGGGTGACATACGATCACTTAGTTTGCAGCTGCCTGAAGGCTTTGCTAGCCAGAGATCATGGCTCTCTACTTGGAGATCTGTGAAGTAGATATCAAAATGGAGAGGGCCAAGCAGAGTTCTGAATAACATTGCTGATCACTTTCATAGTTTCGGATGAGGCACCTGCAACTCACAATGTGTAAGTTAAGTTCCATCTTTTACTCACTTATGACACAAATGGATCAACTTTTAAGGCATTTAGCTTTTGTAAGATGCCAGCATGGTGAAAGGAATTGGAGGCCTTGGCCAGGTCAAGATACATCATATCCACTGTTTGGCCACCATCTACAGTCTCCTCGACCCTTTCAAAAAAGTGTACAAGGTTAAATGGACAAAATCTACGCTTCACAAATTAAAACTGTTTGAGGTCAAGTCTAATAAGATCTTTGATACTGCACTTTATGAGGTCAGTTATAACGCATTCAATGGCTTTGCATATGAGTTCCTCTCAAGTCAAAGACAGCAATTTTGGTGAATGCATACACATTGAGAGTCCGCATATACATCACGAGCCATTTGCCAAAATAACTTTTGCCAACAGTAGAGTTTACATCTTTTTTTCTACTGTTGTGCAACCTCGGAGTTGGTATACATAAGCTTTTTTTGGGGGGGTGTCCATCCACATGGGGGTGCAGGGGTGGGGCTTGTCCTCCTGGTTAAAAAGTATGACTTCGAGGTCGGATGGAATTAGTTTCGGCAAACATCTCTCCATTTAAATGCATCTCTGAAACTGCTGTTAATGAGTTGATATTTATCCTGGCAGACAAGGCATGTAAGGCTGATAGGGCTACATTTACCCAGGCTGGTTGTAAGGCCACCCTTGTGGACAGGCATCATGTTTCATATGTTTAAACATATAGATGTTTTTTGCATAATCATAGTGATAAAGAGTTAACTGGTTGATGTCAAATGTCAAACACATTTTTGTATAACCTTGTCAGAAATAATGCTTCCTTAAAGAACACAGTATTAAAAAAAAACACCATCTATCATTTTGCTGGTGAGGAGCATAGTGGTAGCAAATGCAGTAGGGCAGACCAGCCCTCATTCCCCTTTCCTAGTGAAAGATTACAGCCTATCCTGCAGGACCATCAGGTGTTCCCAGGCAAGCTGAGTGATACTGTCTTGAGTCTGGGTTGTGGCCTACTCCCAGTGGGTTATGTCTGTTACACCTCCCTGAAAATACCCATGAGTATCCTCATAATGTGTACAAACCACCTCAAATGACCTGTCAACCCAGAGGAGCAATGGCTATTCTCCAAGAGCTTTCCAGAATGCTGGGCTCCTTATTCTGCCACAAACAGTAAGCCGAGCAAAGCTGTATGTCTGTTGCTTATATCCACGCACAAAACTTTTGTCTACATGCAAGGATGGAGACACAGACACAATAAAAAGGAAATACTGCAACCACAAATGCAATTATGTCATCAAACTGGATACTCTCTCACCTTAGCCTTAATAGCCTGTCCTAAAGAGGGGAGACTAAACACACCCAGGCTAAAAAAATGTGATGCCTCTGTAAACAGATTACAACCTGCTGTCCCCTTTTCAAAAATGGGAACCATGTCTACAGTTACTCATTCCAGCATATTCAGATTTTCTAGAGAGATCTCACAAACTCTCTCAGCTTTGTATCCTCAAAACTGCACAGCGGCTGCAGTCACCTCATCAGAAGGAATGTACCCAGTCCCAACAGTTACTTCTGGCACTATATCAAAGACAAGCATGCCCACCAGGTTCTGATGTTGCCCAAAGTTTTTCACTCACCTCCATACTTCTCAACCTCTTAGTGCAAGAAATCTGAACAAAGCCAAAAAATAATGGGGAGACAAAGGCTCAAAAATAGGGACAGATTTTAAATACTGTCCTTATAAACTTAGAAAATTGCTAGAATAACAAATTTTGCATTATTACATATTTTCTGAATGATATGAAGTGCACAACTCAAATGTCTGTCATTATTTAGTATTATTTAGTGACTTCAATTCACAATGATTTAGCAGAAAAAACACAAATTATATGAGGAATAGACCAAAAATACGAGGCAAAAATCTGGACAGTTGTGAGGCAGGTTCAACTCCTAATAATCTCCCCATTATTCAAAGTGGACAAAAGTAAAACAAAATGTGAAATTTAAAACTTCATAACAAGTTCTTCATCATTAAATGAATAAGTTTATGACAGATTGCCAAGCTAAACATTATTTTCCACTAACAATTTATTTTGCATAGAAATGCACTACATACATATATAATTACGTAAATTATACTAATTTATTATTTGAAATGCTGATACGCTCTTTTTTGCAATGTTCTGAAATATGTTTAGAACTTAATCTAATTAACATCAAGTGTGGGTTCACAGTTACTATGCTGTCCCTTTTAGAATGTTGAAAGCAACAGCAAAGACTTGTTTGTTTTTGGACTCCATCCATAAAAAGCTATGGAACTACTAGCAGATTTGCTTGTGTGTGCTTAGCGCAGTCTGGGGTAAGACTTCCAATGTTACACACTTCTACTATCAATTTCTTACTGAAAAACCCTGGCCACTAGAAAAGGAATTGTCTTAAGCCTGTACAAAAGTCAACAAAACTAACCATGTAAACTACTGGTTGTTGCTCACACCAGGCCCTTAAAGCAATTGCTGGAATCTTTCAGCTACTCTACCCTGTTTATTTAAACACACACATTATATTTTACAAAATGTATCAAATTTGACATAGATAGCAAGCTATCTAAACTGATTACTCAGCAGCACTGATTAGCTGCAAGGCCCTGTTTTCCACTGTAGCACACAAGTCTGCACATTGCTACTGTTAACATTACTGAGGAAAAACAAGGTGACATTATTAGACCATGGGAATGGGAATGTTTTACCATTAATAGTAGATGCAAGCTGTTCTCATCAAAAATCAAATGTGGGTTTTGCCTGCCATATACTCTGTGAACCTGTAATATAAATGGGTTAAATAAACAATATTTATGAAAAATAAGAAACACAGCTGACTATCAAAGATTAATAAAAACAGAAAATGTGACAAAGAAATGTGTCCTACACTTTCAGTTTAACAGAGACTTAAAAAACTTCTTCTTCTTTTGGCTTTTCCGGTTAGGGGTCGCCACAGCGGATCACCTGTCCGCTCATGTTCGGCAGTGGAGTTTTAGAGTGTCGAGTTGCCAGCCCGACGCCCAACCTTCCACAGAAGGCACACACATGCACACACTCACACCTAGGGCCAATTTAGTGTGTCCAATCCACCTACAGCATGTTTTTGGGATGTGTGAGGAAACCAGAGCCCCCGGAGGAAGCCCACGTGACCACAGGGAGGACATGCAGACTCCGCATAGAAGGCACCCCAGCCGAGGATCGAACCGGAGAACCTCTTTAACAGAAACTTAAAAAACATTGACACTAAATGCTGTCAAGAACAAACTGTTTTATGTAAGAAATTATTCTGGCAAAAGGAGATGTGGTGACTTAAACACTTTTGCCAAAGTCTGAAATAGCAACTCTAGTTAGCACCTTTCAAGCAACAACTGTCAGCTAATTAAATCATCTTTATTGGCTCAAGATGATAGTCACTGTTGAATTAACATCCCGACCTCATGTGCAAAAATGGGAAAAGGGGATGAGGATGGATGGAACAGCAGAATCAAACATTGAATGGATGATTACATAATAGCTGCAATCATTCAATAAAAGTTCATTTTTACTAGTAACTTGTGAAATGCATACATAAATTTGCATGCAATGAGATTTAAATAAATGCACAAATCATAAGGTTTATGTAGGACCTAAAAATGCTTGACATTCTTTATAGTCTGTTACACTGGGGTATGATGTGGGATACACGAAATATCCTATACTACAAGTTTAGGGAACTAGTTCCCTAGTTCTACAGTACATGACATTCCATATATTACAATATAAAATACATGAACGCGCTCCCATATATCACACATCCATTATTTGTGCACTTTGTTGCAGTAGTATTTCCCATTGACGCAATATGCTGCATTAATGGCCTACATTTATACTGAAAAATACTTTAGGTAGTTTGTATAAATGCAGTGGCTCCTGAATGGCTCTGAAGGCTACTGTAGTAGCTGAGTATAGTTCAGTAGTTCAGTAAGGTTGTGTTAATTATAATTTTATTTTAAGAATTTTTAGTTAGTTTAGAGAAAATTCTATTTTCATTCTTTCTTGATTGTTTTTATAACATACCTGGTTTCTAGGGTGGCTGATTTAGGGGGTAGTGATATTTGGAAGGATTGTGAGAACAGTGCACACGGATACTTTTAATTGTAACAAATCAGAAATATGGTCCTTGTTTACTTATTTAACTTTATTAAAGAAAGTGCAGACTTGGATTTAGTGAATTTGTTTTGGTGGTCTAGTGTTCTGATGGGATGTTACTGACTGTTTTAATACTACTGTGTGTATAAACTTAATTTTTTTCCAAGTTATACACATACGGTAAGTTTTGGAGGATTTTTTATTGCATATGTTGGTTTATTAAAAGAAACATTCAATAACTTTGAACAATGGATAAAATAACCTTCCATAATAATTTCTACAAAAAAGCACTCATTAACATCAACAAAGAAAAAAATAAAACTGAACAATCAAACAAGATGGTCAACTTATTAAAACTCTGAAATCTTCAGATTTATCAGCTATGATCGTCTTCTACTCTGATGATTTCTCTTCTCCCATTTTTCTGACTTTATCATCTGAAAGTGTAAGTTCTAACAAAGAAAGATTATTCATGAATGATGCCAATACCTGGAGTAAAGGTGGTAGGGCTGATTTCCACCTTCTGATAATATATTTTTAGCAGAGTTATATATAAATTTAGTAGTATGAAATAAAGAACATCAAAATAAAAAGCTGACATAGTTCCCATAAAATAATCAACACCTTATCCATATCTGATCACAATTTATTTAGGAGAATCATAAAGCCCCTAAGGAGGGATAGTCCAAAAAACTATGAAGCCAGTCCTGCAGCTCATCTGATAAACAACTCCTACAAGCTGATGACATGTTAAGATATAGTACACTTATTCTTGCTGGTGCAGAAAAGTACTTGAATAGACACTGCTATACAATGAATCTAGATTTTCACAACCTGGTGGCATATTGGAATAAGGAGCATATTATACCAAAAATGTCTATCAATCCAAGTGTTCAGTTCCTGCTCCCACACAAACCAAGGTTTGCTCAGACACTTTTTATTAGTACGTTTATGATAGAACCCTAAATACTACTGTGGACAACTCTGAAATCTTCCACTGTGAAGGTAGTCTCCAAGTAATTACTCCAAATAATATAAATCAGAACACAATTTTAAATTCCTCACTATGGTAGAGGACCATGGTCCCCAGTTATGAGGACTTGCTACTGGAAGAATTTCCACTAACTACTTAATGGTTGACACACTCAAAAATGTGTCTTTAACTGCATTAATCAATGCAGTCATAATTTTGAAGAAACAGCAAAACAGGTTTCTTTTGAAAAATTTGTAAGATCCTCATACAAGTATCAAAAGACAACAGGCCTACATGTCATGACAACAGGCCTACATGTCATACCAACATGCTCGTTTATCAGGATTTAATGAATCACGAAAGGGCTTAAGCCTTTCTGCCTGTGATTACATTTCCTAGTCAGGTAATCTCAAACTCCCTCTTGAAGGAGGAAGAGTCAGTTGGCACTTCACCTTGGTTGTCCCCCTTACAAAAATAAAATTCCTCAAACAGGATTTTGTTTTATTGCAAAATTGTAAAATTGTAATTAAGGGAATAGCTTGAGTGACAGAGTATTAACGTAAGTACATACTAAAACAACATTGTCACCATCTGTGTCATCTCCAAAGAGAACCATTTCCAGTCCTGGCAATAAGATTTTACCTTTACTATTATAGCTTCATAAGTTCCAGATAGTGTTCAAGATACGGAGGATCCAAGGTGCATCCCCAGATAAGTAATTAGAAAACAGAGGTAATCCTGGGGGCTCAAGTGAAGTCTGGTATCCCACCTGTGACCTAGAGGGTGACAGACCTAACAAGAAATAGAGGATAAGTCCAGAAAAAATCATTTTAGCTAGAAGATCTAGGAGACTCTTTCTCTGATACCTTTGCTGTGAGACGAATAAAGACACCTTGTTGAAGTTTCCAGTAATTTATTCATTTAATCTTCTTGTTCTAATACATTACATTCAACAGATCAATTATTTAAAGACAGTTGCAGACAATCTACAACTATAGAACTATATTTAAGAAAACACTTTTTGGTTTACACTTTGTACATTGAAAAAGCCTGCTTTTACGACGCTATCACTAGACTTTAGTCTGTTTTGTAACACATGTAAAATGAAAGGCTGTGTCTGCATCAGTAGGACAAATATTCCTTGGAGCCAAGTATGAAAACTTTATTAGAGACTTTTTTCAGAATATCACATGTAATATGAGAGGCTGTTCCCATTTTTATGGTGTTCATTATCTCCTGACAGATATGAAAGGCTAATATTCTCTTATACAACAAGAAAGGTTTACAGTGCCTGCTTAGAAGAGGCAGACACAGCCTTTCATTTTACATGCGTTACAAAACAGACTAATAAAGTCTGGTGATAGCTTCGTAAAAGCAGGCTTTTGGCTGGAGAAATTGGCTAGGCTTAAAATGGCCTGGAAGGGCTAGTCTACTACTTACCTACGATGTGCAGTGCAACTCAGTAATGCACAAATGTATTTGTGAGAGGGGAGTTGGCACAATGGTTAATGAGCTTAACTGAGCCATTCAACTCCCGAGACACAATTCCCCTCAGCCTCTGCTCTGAATCATTACGAACTTCAAACTGAAGAACCCACTTCCTTAACCTTCCAGGTCATGTCCTTTTATACAAGCTTACCTGGAAAACAGCTTTTCATTTTTCTCACTAATACAGTAAGTTTTTTTTTTTATCAAGATTGCTGTGAGAATTTTACAGATACAAGACATACAAAGTCATGCATCTCATTCTCTACACAAAAAATATTAAAATGCACAGAGTTATAAGAATTATACAAAGCACACTGGAGGCACTTGCATCTATTTACAGTGTTTAAGCAGAACTAGATAAAGATAGAAGAGAAAATTTCAGAAGTCTTACAAGCTCCTAGCTCCAAAAGACAAATAGTAGAAGTATCCACTCCTACAGGGAAACATTTCTCCCAAGTAATACTTTTTCTGTGTCACAAAGGAAAGCATCTCTTCCAACATCTTTTATAAGCAGTTATTTCATTTATATGCTGCCTATGAATACTAGCAGGGGAATATAAATTTTCACTCTGCACGGATAGGCCAACTTCTCTTTGCACACAAAACTCTGCCTCAACACTAACAAGCTAACTTCTTTAACTTGGTGAGACTAGGAACCATTGAGTCTGCTCCTACCATGTGCCTCTTATTAAGGTCTGATGTGCTTATTAGTACATATACTCTTCCTACCCACTTTTTGAAGTAAAACACCCATAACTAGTCACCACATAAACAAAGTGCTAAAAAAACAGTGATTTACCCTTACTATGCCATAATGTCACCCCTCCCAGCACAGTACTGATTTCAGGTCTTTTTTTCTCTCTATAAGAATTCCTTCGGTTTGTGTTTTCTAGACCTTATACAAAATCCTCACTTGCTTGAACAGCAATTCCTTGGTGCAGTGCTGCTGGCATCTCAGCATCCCTCCCACGTTTTAAAAACATTAACGTCATATGTGCCAGTTTCTTCTCTTTATAATTTTATTTTGTTTTTAAAGTTTACATTTTATTATACTGTATTGCCTAAGTGAGTCCCTGCTATCTAGCTAAGAATTTATTCTCAGCAGATAGGGATAACAATAACACTTCATCCCCCATTTTAAACTCCTAGAGTCTGGCATTCTTCTTGTACGCCCTCTTTTGAATTTCTTGTGCTGTTTGCATGTGTTCCTCCACTACTGGTATAACAATTTTCATCTCATCTTGTAAGCTGATGTAGTGTGCTGTTACAGTTTGAAATGTTTTCTCTTCCTCCTGCATCTCCTTAGCTATGTCCAACAAGCCTTAGAGATGTCTCCTATACAGTAACTCAAATGGAGGCAGTCCTGCTGAGGCCTAAGGTACCTCTATCACAGCACAGCAAAAATGAAGTAACTGATCAGTTCTTACAGTCTTTCTCCGTGGCCTTCTTTAGCAAGACTTCAGAGTTTCACTAAAGTGTTACAATAACCAGTCAGCTTGAGGGTGGTACACTAAATTCTTAACTGTTTTACTTTAAATAAAATACTGGCAAAACTGATGCATTAACCTGGAAATAAATGGGTTCCCTGATCTACAAGTGTTTTTCTGTATCTCTACCTTGGAGAAAAGTCAATAGCTAAAGTGCTAGTGTTACCTAACACTGTTTTTTTGCAGTGATACTGCTTCATGAAATTTTGGCGTACAAATCAGAAATCACCTTAATAAATTTTACTAATGCACCTAAAAGATCCATGGCTAAACAGAACTTCAATAACAGGCACAGGTATCAGCAGACTTCTGAAACAAGGATGTAGTGCAATCTTTTGATTGCCCATTCTTACTACTGCATGCTAATCCTAATCCTGTCACTGTCCCCAACCTCTACCCTACACCTTACCTTACAAAAATCCTTTGTATGACTACCACTACGCAAGACACTCAAACACACACATATATCGCACTACATATATTCCTTCCTTAGCCATCACTCTCACCCTAACCCAAAAACACTTGCAAACACTCCCAACCCGTCATAGTCTAAAATATTGATACCTATGAACCTACTGTTAACGACCACCAGGGCCTTTATAAGCCTAGCTGTACAACTCAACCCAATTGTGTCCCCATGTAACATGAGCGTCTATTTGGAGGGCTATGTTAGTTAAAATGTTGCTAAAGGTTTAGAGGAGAGATATGTTAGTTACAGAATATTTACTGTTGACTTCTTTCTATCAGGGGTGAATTTCTGATTTCCCATCCAATGGTCAAAGTTACATTTGAATAGTGTTAGAGGCAGACTCTGCTGGTTGGGGAGCCTAGTCCAGAGCATGGGGATCCTGAGAGTTACGTCTTGCCAGCATGTTCTATTTATGTTGTAAGCAAAGTTGAAATCCTTGGATCTAGTGTTTCTGGTGCTATTTGTTTTGCAGATATGCAAAAGGTCCATCAAGTCTGGATGCGAGGATGTCTTATATGCCAGGCATAGATCATCTTTCAGTAACCATTAGGAGACGGAATATAGAGATAGGGCTGTAAAGTGATTTGTGTTAATACCCTGGATTCTCTTGGTGAGGAACCACTGTAGATGTTCCAACTGTTGCATATGCCTGAACAGGTACATGCCAAAGGGGGTATTGTATTCAATGATAGGTCTGATAAGGGCTGAGTAAAGTGGTACTATAACTTCCTTGGTCCTGGATGCATCAACACTCTTATTTATAAGTTGGGTGACATAAAAATATTTTCTTACTACCTTGATTATGTTTTGGTCAAAGGTTAGATCACGGTCTACATATGTCCCCAAATCCCCAACTACTGGGTCAACTCTTAGGGGTAGCTTATTGATGGTGTAATTAAACTGGGTGTACTTTTTCCCAAAAGGCACCCATCATTTGTCTGCATTTGACTCTCTTGCAGGGTATTAGTGTCATGGGGGTATACGATAGCTCCCTATTTGCAGTCATCTGCAAACCTGGTGAGCTAGAGGCCCTTGACATTAGCCTTAATCTCCCAGAAGTAGATGCCAAACAGAAGCAGGCCCACCACTGAGCCTGAGGTACTGCAAGGGTGACTGGTTTCTTGGTGAAGGTGGCCTCACCAATCCTGACTTCTTGAGTCCTATAGGTGAGCCAGCAAGCAATCCAAAGTTATGTAGTGATTTATCCCTAGTTCTGGGAGCCTGTCAAAAATACTTGAGTGGACCATTGTACTGAAAGCCTTAGCCAGGTTTAGGTAGGTGATGTGCGCCATTTTTCCCCTCATTCATTGCCTTGGTGACCCTCTCAAAGAAGTCTACCTTGCATGATAAAACAAAACTGAAATAGGTCTAGGTGTCTCTAGGTTGCAAGTATCTTTATTGATCATTCCCATGATAATTTATTCCATGGCTTTGCATATTAGACTAAACAGACTAATAGGTCTGTTGTTTCCAGGTTAGTTGATGGGTCATGCTTGTGAAGACAGATAACCACTGCAGTCCTCCATTCATTTGGTACACAGCCTGTTTTAAGGCTATAGTTGAAAAGTGACTCAAGTGGTCCTAATAGCTCATGTATCAAGCTATTTAGGAGGCAACCCAGGATATTTCCTGGGCCCACTGAGGCTAAGTTTTTGGCATAGTAAGTGTAGACATGATTTGCTCCCTGCTAGTAGATGGGGGGGAGGGTTATGCTAGCAGGACTCTAATGTGGGGAGCCAGGGGGGAAAGTACGTGGGGGGTGTGAAGTTACCAAATCTGCTGGCTGACAGATTTAGCTGTATGCCACTCTGTTCAGTGAAGGTTGTACCATTTACCAAAAGATTGGCACACTGCTGTGAGTTACCTTTAAGGTTTTGACATAGTTGGTTGTCTTTAACCAGACAAGCTATCTTGAGGCTATCTTGACCTCATAACTGGCCTTGCTGTACTTACTCGGCAGCTTCCTGTTAAGATTTATTAGTGAGCTTCTACCATTATGTGAGTTGCTCTTTCTGATTTTGGCCATGGCTTTTTTTTCTTTTGTTATAGGCCCTTTTAAGGTTAAGATTCCACCACTGTCATTTGTTTTGGGCTTACTTCTGATAAGTACAAGCAGCCTCTATGTAGCCATTTACATGGTCATACAGAGTTTCTGTGAACAATTCCACATAGACTGCTGTGAACTCGGGATTCGAAAGGGCATTGGATTTTGACAAACTGTCAATTAATAGGATGTACTTTGTTTATATAATAGTTTCTAACCATTACAAGTTTTGCTGGGTTTTCCATGTTGATTTTTATTTATAAGGAGACAGCTTTGTGATCTAACTTCACCAATGAAGACGTGACACAGGGAGTGCAGCACTCTCCCATATTGGGGAGGACTAGGTCCGGTATGTTTGAACCACTGGTTGAAGTGTACACTATCTGGTCAAGGGTATTTAGGTTCATAGGTTCATAGAATGTTACTAAGCTAGAGGCCCTAGAGCCTTTTACAAGCCTAGCCATAATTATCTTGAGTTGCCTCAGTTGTCAGTGGTTAGGTGAGTGAAGTTTGCAGAAGTCTATGGTAGTTAATACTGACTTCCTCTGTCCAGGAGAGACATAGGCACCACTCCAGGAGTGAATGAGAAGTTATGTAACTACCATAACGTTCCATGTTAGTTGTCTTCTCTCACCTTCTTTCTTGCTGGATGGGTTCGGAGCCGAACCTCAGCTCCGACTCGGCCACTTACTAAAGCTCGAGAGTTAATTTTACCGGCTCGAGGCAACCCTATATCCCATGATGCTAGGCAATAACTACCCAGATCTCATTTGGTAGCTGAAAAAACAACCTAGGCAATATAGTCCTCCAACTGGAGAGGAGGAGGAAAAGGATAACCCCGAAAGGATCACTATTTAAGCTGAAGTTATCCTAGGACAAGGTATTCAGCTGAAAGTGCAAGATCAGAACCCTTCAAAGAAGGGGAAAAAACTTCTCGGTCTGTCCACGCTAGGGGGATGGTGGGCGGGACGTAAGAAAGAAGGCGAGAGAAGACAACTAACATGGAACGTTATGGTAGGTACATAACTTCTCAATGTTAAGTTGTCAATCTCGCCTTCATTCTTGCTGGATGGGACCGCGTCCCTAGCACCTTCATCCTGGGTGGCTCATTGGAACAGACTCTTGAGAACGGTGGAACCAAAATTTGTCCTGCTTCTGGAGGCCATGTCCAATTTGTAATGCGATACAAAGGTATGAGGAGAAGCCCATGTGGCTGCTGCGCAAATAGTGACTATTGGTAGTCTGGCTTGAAAGGCTGTTGATGTGGCTAGTGCCCTGGTTGAATGGGCTCTTGGCCTAGAAGGCAATTCTTTACCTCTGAGTTGGTAAATGTACGTGATCAAAGAAGAGAGCCACCTAGACAAGGTTACCTTGGATAATGGAAAGCCTTTCCTATTTTCTGCATAAGATAAAAAGAGTTGATCAGATTTCCTGAATTGTTTAGTTCTGTCCAAATAATATCGGAGCTGACGATGAACATCCAGACAATGCAGTTTTTGCTCCGCCCTGTTCGTTTAATTAGGGAAGAAAACTGGGAGGTCAACTGATTGATTTAAATTTGTCTGCGAAGCCACCTTGGGTATGAAAGAGGGGTTCGTTCTTAGAGAAACTCTGTCTTTGTGGAAGACTAAGTAAGGAGGACGAATGCAGAGGGCATGAAGTTCAGATACTCTCCTAGCAGATGTAACAGCGACCAGAAAGAGTGTTTTCCAGGAAAGCAATTTCAGTGAACAGGAAGCCGCAGGTTCAAAGGGGGGTAGAATCAAGGATGTTAAAAGTAGGTTTAGATCCCACTGTGGTGGAGGATCTTTGATCGGAGGTTTGAGTAAAAAGACACCTCTCAGGAATGCTTTGCAAAGCTTATGAGACATGATGCCGCAGTCCGACAGACCTATGTGAAAATTTGAAATGGCTGCCAACTGAACTTTTACTGTGGAGGATGAAGACCCTGAATGAAAAATTTCAGCTAGGAAATCTAAGACCGAGTGAATTGGAGCAGTGAACGGATCTATATTTCTAGCCTTTGTCCAGAAGGAAAAACGTTGCCATTTACTAGTGTAAATCCTTCTGGTAGAAGATTTAAGGGAAGCTACTATGATATCCCAGACGGGATTAGAAATCATAGGAAGCCTGGCTAGGGACAGAAGTGGAGCAACCAAGCAGTGAGGTTGAGAGAATGGAGGGATTGGTGCAGCTGCCCTGACTGATGGGCCAAAAGATCTGGCACTGGAACCAGATGCCAAGGCTGCTCCAAGAGATAACGATGCAGGAACGGAAACCATATCTGTCGAGGCCAATAAGGGGCAATGAGAATCATCTTGGCTCTCAAGGCGGTTGCTTTCTGAATTACCTGTGATATTAATGGGAGGGGTGGAAAGGAGTAAAGAAGTCCCCGAGGCCAATCGTGGACTAGAGCGTCTCTGGGGGGATGGCCTGGCAGGGGGAAGAGAGTGAAGAAGTCGGGGCATTTGCTGTTTTGAGATGTAGCAAAAAGATCGCAGCAATGAAGGCCCCACTTCTGAAAAATCTCTTCCGTCACAGATTGTTTGAGTGACCACTCGTGTGGCATGAGGATAGCTCTGCTCAACCTGTCCGCTATGATGTTGGACTTCCCGGGGATATGTGTTGCTATCAGAAACCGCTGAGAAGAGATCACCCATTGCCAAAGTCTGAGAGCTTCTCGACACAGGGGATAGGACTTGGTTCCGCCCTGCTTATTGATATACCACACTACGGACATATTGTCCATTCAAATTGCAATAATCCCCAGGGGAAGAGAGTCTTGGAGGGCTTTCAACATCAAAAGCACTGCTCTCATCTCCAGGACATTTATGTGCAGGTGGCATTCGAAAGGTTGCCATATGCCGTGGACTGTCCTGCCCTGAAAATGCCCCCCCCCCCACCCGATCAGGGAGGCGTCCGAAGTGACCGTGGCGACCGGGGAGGGAGGAATAAAGGGTCTGCCTTCATGGACTTGATGGGAGCTCATCCACCAAGAGAGATGATTTTTGCAAATTGGAGTTATCATGATCTTGTAGTGCATAGGGAGTTGTTGGAAAGACCATTGGGCGAAAAACATCCACTGTAGAAGACGCATGTAAAAACGGGCAAGAGGAAGAAGTGTGATGGCAACCGCCATAAGCCCCAATACTTTCAGGACATACCTGGTCTGAATTCTGTCTGTCTGAAGCAGAACATGGACATGATTTTGGATATCTAAAATCCTTTCATCTGTTAGCTTTGCTGAAAACTGCACTGTGTCCAAGCTGGCACCTATAAAGGTAATAGATTGACAAGGCAACAAGGCAGACTTTTTGAAATTTATAGAGATTCCTAGCCCTCTGCAAATGTGGATGGTGTAATCTCTGGCCTGAAGAAGTTGATGCCTGGTGGTGGCGGTGAGGAGCCAGTCATCTAGATATGGAAACACCTGGAATCCTTGACGCCTCAGGTGAGCCGTAACCACTGCCATACATTTGGTGAACACTCTGGGGGCTGTAGTGATACCAAAGGGCAGGGCTCTGAATTGGTAGTGACTGGCCCCTAGCCGGAAGCGGAGAAACCTCCTGGAGCGCCTGTGAATTTTGATGTGATAGTACGCGTCCTAAAGGTCCACAGAGCACATCCAATTGTCCTTGCCCAGAAAGGGTAGAATGGACTGTAGCGTGACCATCTGGAATCTTGTCTTTTTTACAAACTTGTTTAGTTTGCTGAGATCCAATATTGGTCTCCAGTCCCCTGTTTTTTTTGGTACCAAAAAGAACTTTGAGTAGACACCGGATCCTATTTGGTCTGCTGGGACTGGCTAGATGGCTCTTTTTGCTAGTAGTTTTGAAATTTCTAGCACTGCTTGTTCCCTTAGACTGGGTAGAACGTCTGGAAGGGTTCCCTTTTGTTGAGTTGGGGTTTGTATAAAGGGAATTTTGTAACCCTCGGATATAACCGACTGTACCCATCTGTCTAAAGTGAGGGAGAGCCAGGCTTTTGGGTACAGCGATAATCTTCCCCCGACTGCATCCGAAGGTGGACAGCCGGGCAACATCTCAGGGATGTTGGAAGGGTTTGTCAGAGAGACTCTCTGTTACCCTGATTCTGCGGACCCCCTCTGCCTCTTGGGTGGCGCCTGTTGTTGTTACTCCCTCTGCCTCTGGGGGTAAACTGACCTCTTGCGTCAGGCGTGACTCCTTGTGATTTGCGGAACCACATTTTTCCACCCTTTTGACCCTTAGGATATGGTCTGGAAGGGGTGGAGAAACGGACTCCTATGGCAGAAAGAGTCTTGCCATCTTCCTCGCATCTGGTCAAGGTGTCTTTCACTTGAGGGCCGAACAACATTGAACCATCAAAGGAGGAGTTAGTGAAGGACTCCTTGAAGGGGTCTGCAAAATTACAAAGCCACATCCAGGCGTGATGCCTTAAGGCCACACCTGTGCCTGCAGCCCTACTCGCTCCATTGGCTGCATAGGAAATGAGCCGCATGGAGGAGTTAACAATGGAGTTTAGGGTTCCCAGCTGTGAGTTGATTTTATCTTGGGACCCAGCAGCTGACGGATCCTGTAAAACTTCAGACAACTCTTTGAGAACATTTCTTTGAAGGCGGGTGAAGTGACACAAGTAATTCAGCAACCGCATGGCAAAGGTCGCTGAAGAAAACATCCGCTTGCCATACCTATCCATAGTCCTAGAATCCTTGTTAGGAGGATGGATAGGTAATGAAGGATCGGCTAGTTCCTTCTTGGTGGCTGCAGCCACCACCATGGCATCAACTGGGACTCCTTTTGTTAGAAATTGCCTATCCGCTGGAGCCGTAAAAAATTTAGAAGGCCTCCGTGGGGTGGGTTCCACCGAATCTGGGGCCATCCATGCCTTCCGTGCCACCACGTGCATAAGGGGGTCGAAAGGCGGAGACACCCAGGAGGTGGAGGGTTGAGAACCAAACGCCTCCAGGTAAACCGACTTGTCCTCAGAAGGATTAAGGGAAGACCAGTTCCCCCTCTGTTTCAGGATTTCAAGGATGTCTGAGAAGGAGACATCCTCAGAGGGGGACCTTGGGGATCCTTCCAAATCATCCAAGTCGGTATCGGATGTAATGGACTCAGGGGAGCCCACATGCTTCCTCTTACATGTCCTCTTGCGCAGAGGTTCACCTGACGGGTCAGGAGAAGCCTCGGAAGAGGAAGATATTCCCAGTGGGGAAACCTGAGGCGTTGGATCTCTGGGTCCGGGAGCAAGAGAGTGGGAAGAGACGTCAGCAGGCACTGTAGAGGGAGGAGCTGATGGAGCTGACTGTTGACTGTGCCCTGGGGCTAGTACGCTCCTCATCACCTCAAAGGCTCCCCTATCAGATAGGCCAGAGGGCTCCCGCTCCGAAGAAGTAGGAACCCCAGGCCGCACCGACAGGGACGGCTCCAAAGCCGATGTCGGGGCCGAGCTCATCAGCGCCGATGCTCCGAGAGGGAGAACGGGGTCGCACAAGGGTCCGATGCCACTCGCCCCTCGGAGCCGGCAAGAGAGACCAGGTGCCCGGATCTCTCCAATGAAGACATCAAGGAGGAGATCAGAGCAGAAGACGACAGAGCCAAAGGGGGAGGTATCGGCTCAGACACCACAACAGTCACGGCTCCGAGGAGCTCCGGCTCCGAACTCTGAGGAAGAGTCGAAGGAGGAATAGTAGGTAGAGTTGAAATAGCCACTGTCTGATGAGACGGGCAATGAAGCATTTGGGTCAGTGCCTGAGACTTTAACAGTCTACTGACCACTCTCTCGAGGTCATGGTCGGAAAGCCTGGATGACTGAGAAGAACGGCTCCGATGGCTCTGCTCCGAGAGCAAGAGCGACCCTGGAGCCGAATGAATCGATTCCAAAGATGGGGATCTGGATCTTTTTCTAGATGTGGATGGAGCCGAAGGAGCCAAAGATACATCGGCTCCAGCCGGAACCGACTGTGAAAGTAAAGGCTCAGCGGTATCGGTGCCGAGTGGAGCCGTAGTTGGAAGCTGCGGCACAGAAGCATCGGCTCCAGCCGGAGCCGATGTTGCCACAGATGATGAGCCAGCAGCCGAAGGCTTAGGACTCGGAGCCGACAGTTTTGCTGGCTTCGAGGGATTCCCCGGCACGGACTTAGGCGGGGAGCCCCCGGGCTTTAATAAGCCCCTTAAGATTAATTTGTTCCTGCGCTCCTGCAGGACTCTTGGGCTGAATGCATGGCACACAGAACAAGAGTCCTGCAGGTGCAGGGGTCCCAGGCAGTAAACACAAGAAGTGTGACCGTCTGTCAGAGACATCTTCTGACAGCACAAATCACACTTCTTGAAGCCTGAGACCTTCGTGTCCTTCGACATAGAGCTGTTGAAGTAAAGACACCAGTAAAAAAACACACACACACTCACACACGCCCAATCCACACAAACTAGTTAAACAGGGAAGCGCACCACAGACACAGCAGAGATTCCCTGTCAGGAACTAGGAAAGGAGCAGGCCTAAGGCCTAACTAGGGGGAGGGAACTAAATTGGATAAAAGGGTAAAAAATTTAGCACTAACGGGAAAAGGGGTGTAATATATGTGCTAGCTAAACTAAACGAAGAAAGGGGGTGGGAAGGCTAAGTTCAAAGGTAACTTTGAAGTAATGAAAAATCCCAACACTTACCAAGAGCCGGTAAAATGCATCTCGTCAGTGAAAGCGGCAAACGAGATCTGGGTAGTTATCGCCTAGCATCATGGGATATAGGGTTGCCTCGAGCCGGTAAAATTAGCTCTCGAGCTTTAGTAAGTGGCCAAGTCGGAGCCGAACCCATCCAGCAAGAATGAAGGCGAGATTGACAACTTAACATTTTGTGGTTATCCATCCATTGATCTAGGCTTCATTTCAAGTGGGTCATGGAGGTGCTCTGTTTCATGTGAACTGGAAGCTTGTTCCAGAGAAGTGACAGTCTCCGGGAGATGTATCCATCTCTCCAACATGACCTGTTCATGTCAGAGGCTAGGTTAACATCTCTGGAGCAAGTAACCCACATGCCATTTGATTTATGAAGGTGTAGCATCTCCATCAAGGCTGGGTCAGAAACTGCCCTGTAAGCCAGGCACAGGTCACCCATTAATAACCTATAGGATACAGAATACAGTGGCAGGGCTTTCAGTCTTGCTGCGTATGACTTCTTTTGTGTACTCTGTAATTTCTTGGTGAGAGACCTCTGTGGTTTCTCCAATTTTTGTAGGTGTCTGATCAGGTACATGCAAAAGGAAGCACTGTACTCAATTATTGGTCTGATGAGGGCAGATTATAATGGAATTATAACTTCCTTAGACCTAGATGTGATGCCTTTACTTATCAGATGTGCCACATAGAAGGATTTCCTTACTACTGTGGAAACGTGGTGGTCAAAGTTCAGGTTGCTATTAACTTGAGTACCTAGATCATATGCCACTGGGTCTACACTTAGGAGGGTGCTGTCTATGGTGTAATTAGCAGGGATGTCAGCTTTCCCAAAGGGAATAATAATGTATTTTTTCATTCAGCTTTAATCCGTGGCTTTGGTACCAATCACTTGTCTACATTAACCCTGTCTGCAGTATATTAATATCATTGGGGGACTCAGTGATTGCTCCCAATTTGCAATCATCAGTGAACTTGGTCAGCCACAGGCCATCCCAGTTTGTCTGGATTTCTGAGAAAAATTCCGAACTGTAAGGGGCCCAGTACAGAAGTCCTGTGGTATGCCACTGGTGACTGGTCTTTTGCTAGAGGTGAAGTCACTCACTTTGACAGTACATGTTCTGTCGGTCAACCAGTTGGCTACCCATCTGGTAATGCAGGGTTTAATTCCCAATTGGGAGACTCTCTATAACACTTGAGTTGGGGATTGTGTCAAATGCATTGGCTAGGTCAAGACAGGCAGTATGCATGGTCTTTCCCTCATCCAGGGCCTTGGTGAATTTCTTGAAAAAGTCAACTATGTTTAACAGGCATGATCTACCTTTAACAAATCCGACCTGGTTGGGTCCAGAGTTTGGAGATTATGGACCTTAACAAGGACATAGGTAAAGATTGTTTCCATGGCCTTGCAGATGAGACTAGTCAAGCATATGGGCCTAGAATTCCCAGGGTTGGTTGATGGTCCCTCTTTGTGCAGAAGGATTACTGTTGCTGTCCTCCATTCCATCAGAACATAGCCAGTTTGCAGGCTGTGATTAAAAAGGGATCCAAGTAGGTCTACTAGGTCATGTTTTACGTTGTTTAAGGTAACCTGAGATGTTGTCTGGTCCCATTGATGCCAAAATGACCTGCTGTCTTAAATAATAGGCTAAGGAATGGTTTCAGGCATACTTTGGGGTATATCTGGAGGGTACAGGAGGATGAAGTTTGCTCCAAACCTGTCAGCTAACAGGTTGGCTCTTACCTCCAGTTGAGTATGGTTGGTGCCATCCACAACCAGTTCAGCGCATAGCTGGGTATTTCCTTTTAGATTCCAGACATAGTTACAGAATGCCTTGTGATTACCCGTAGCTAGGGAGGCTATTTTTGTTTTATAATTAGCTTTGGAGGACTTGACAAGATCTCTTACTTGTTTGTTTAAGCTAGAAAGGGATTTCTGCCTCTGCTGAGCCAGTTCCCTCTTTTTCTTGGACATTCGTTTTTTCTCTTGTTGAATAGCCTGTTTATATTAGGGGTCCACCAGGGTGGTATGATTTTTTGGCAAGACCTGGTTTTAATCTGGTCAGGTGCAGCTGATTCTATACAACTGCTCAAGTGGTTATACAGGGAACTGGTGTACACCTCTGCATATGAGTCCATGTTATCTGCATTTGAGGGGGACTTTGAAACTTCTTATACCATCACTTAGCAGGAGATATTTGCCTTTGAAAAATTCTTAAAGATTTTTGAGCTTAATGGGATATCTGGTCTTAAAATTACATTGAACAAGTCTGACTTATGGTCTGATCTTACCAGGGAAAACATCACACAGGGGAGGGTGAAATGCTCTCCTATGTTAGTGAGAACTATGTCCAGGACATTTGAGCCTTTTGTGGGTGCACTGACTAGCTGTTCCAGAGCATTTGCATTGACAAAGTCTAAGAACCTCTGAGCCAGCATGTTTGTGGTTGTGTACGTTTCCCAGTCGATGGTAGGATAATTAATTCACCCATAAGTAAATTGTTAGGCTGTATGGCAAGTGACTCCAGTAAGTCCAAGTATGCAGAATGCTTTTTCTGTTCCACAGTGGGGGACTTATAGCTACCTATGATATGGTAGGGGGCTTTGCCTATAGTTAATTCGACATGGAGTAGCCCAAGAGAGTAATACTGTTTGACTAGTCTCAGGGTATACCCATCCTTAATGAACATGGATACACCTCCTACTTTGGTTCTTTCACTCTCAGTTTGTGGTCTGAATGTATGGAAGGCATTGTAGCCCTGCATGGCCATGGTGCTTTCCGCCCCTTTGAACCATGTCTCGGTTGCTGCACAGACATCAGCATCTTCCAATGTGAGGAGTACTTCCGGGGACTGCAGTTTCTTGTTTAGACTCCTAGCATTAAGCAGCAGTATCTTGACTTTATCTAGAGAGGAGTTTGTTATGTTGGGAGGTTGATTATTTTGACACTGCTAAAAAAGGCACAACAAACTAATGCCTTTGCCAGTATCCGAAAGCCTAGAGGAGACAGGTGCAGACCATCTCTGGCAAAACAGCTTGGCCTGTCCACCATGTCTTCCCAGGCTGACAGATATTGGATCCTCTTGGACTGATACCAGAAGCTAAGCCAATTGTTAGAGTCAATCATTTTTTTGTTTGTACTGTGGCATCATCGTTGGAGAAGGTAGAATGCTGCTTAAGGTTAAGCTTATACCTGCCTGTGACACAATCTGAAGCTCAGTCATGTTTCCCTTCATATAGTCTAGCTCCAGTGACGCAAGTCTCAAGTCATTCACTCCCACAAGGACTATAACAGAGCCATAATGGTACTTGTGGTTGACTGACCTGAGCGCTTGAGTGACTTGATAAATCCTGGCACCTATATGCAGCTAACGATAACCTGCTCCTTATCGAGCCTGGTGTGGGGAAAATCCTTGTGTCTCACAATGGAGTCACCTATGACCAATACATTAGGTTTTGTGGTGTTATGCCTTATGGACGTATTTACTGAGACACTGTGTGTGTTATGTGTTGCAGTTCTTTTCTGCATTGTTATGTGTGCAAATGGTTTCCGTTCGGAAGACATCTTACCTTTTGGTGAGTTACAAGTGAGTACCTCTGCGTATGTGGGTTTGTGTGTCATGTCTTTATTTAGTGTCTGAAGTGTGTGTGTGTGCTGACAACCTGTTTGCCTTTTGATTTGTCCTTATGTGAGAGTCTTGCCTCTACTACATGTAGAACATGTAGTATAGTGTAACTACATCTCTCACATAAAGCAATTGTTTGTTTCAGATGTAGGTGGTTGTCAGTATACATGAGACAATTGTTACGTTGCCTCAGGATGCCCATGTCCATTAGGCTGGCCAGAGAGAGATGATGAGAAACTGCCCATCCATGATAGCAAGCTCTTTCTGTATGTTTTATTAGGGAAGTGAATGGTTTAATTTGACAGGAGTGTGATAGTAGTGCTGAGGCAATAAGAGGGACCTATATTTGTGTAGGCTAAGGTTGATCAATAAGGCAATGCTGCTCAGTGGGCAACTGAGTTGCTACTAGAGCAGAAGAAAACCTTGGAAGGGTTTCACTGACATTTGTGCTAATGAAGTCCAGCAAACATTGTACCTGCCAGCTGGAGGCAGTGTATGTTTCCCAATCTATAGAGGAGACAGTTGAAGACTCCCATGAATAGGGTATTTGGCCAGATGGTGATTGCCTTCAGCAGGTCTAGGTATAAATTATGGGATTCTATGGACATAGATGGTGACCTATTGCTTGCTAGGATATGGTAAGGACCTTTACTGAGGGTAATTTGCATGTTGATGGACTTCAGGGCATCATCCTGCTTAACCAACCTACAGGTATATTTGTTGCTAATGTAGATGGAGACACCTCCACCTTTACTCTCTGTCTGTGCAGCTGATGGTACAAGTGTATGGAAAGCACTGAAGTCTTGCACTGCTGGGGTACTTTTTGCAGCTTTAAACTTTGTCTCTGTAACAGATGTCTATATTCTCCAAGTGAAGACAGCTTGTAGGGTATGGAGCTTCTTGTTAAGGCTCATAGCATTGAGTAGTAACACATTTGGGTTTTATTTGCTATGTTGGTGGTTTTGTCAATTTGGCAATGCCTAAAAAAGGCTTTGGGGGTGGATAAAGTTTTAGCCATTATGTGGAAGCTTGGGGGAGGGGGACAGGTACAGACCATCCTAGGCAAAGCAATATAGTCTATTAACCATGTCCTCATATATATACCAATAATGAATCACCTTGGAATGACACCAGAAGCTAAAACAATTGTTTAAGCCAATCACTTTTTGTTCACACTGTTGCATCATGCTTGCTGAATGTAAAATGCTGCTCAATGTAAGGCACATACCTCTCTGAAACATATAGACAAATCCATAATGTCACTCTTTATATAATCCAGTAAAGTACATCTCAGGTCATTTACACCCACATGGACTAAGATATAAAATCATGCTGGTTACCTGTGGTGCAATGACTTGTGTGCATGCGTACTCTGGTGGATCCTGGCTCCAGATAAGCAACTAACCATTATCTTCTCCTTGTGTTTTCTGGTGGAGGGGGGGGGGTAGGTTTGCTGTACAATGGAATCTCCTATGACAAGAGTCCTGAGTGAAGTGTTTGCTTGCCTTATGGGCTTTGCTCTTAGGGTTCTACTGAGTGTGGGCATGTGTGTGGTGTTTGGTGCTGCTTTTGGTTAGTGCTTTAGTGATTGCGGAGGATAGGTGTTGCCGTTTGTAGACTTAGGAGGTCTTTGAGGTTAGGGAAAATTGCATTTTAGTGCCTCAGCGCAAGATGGTCTAGGTCTGTGGTAGAAAATGTGGTTTGTGTGTTCTTCACAACCTTGCTTCTGAGCAAGATTTTGTTTCCAAGGAAATTGTGTATGTATATCTCTTGCATAGTATGTTTGTTTCTGTAAGAATTAAAAGGTTGTTTGTGCAAATGAGACGACTGCTACATTGTCTCAGAATGCCCATATCTTCTAAGCTGGCTATGGAGACATTTGGAAATTGTGTATCGATGTTGTCTGGACCTGTATGAGAGTAGGCTATTATAATTTGAAGACTGTTCAATAATGACATGCAAGTGCAGTAAATCAAACATAATAAAGGTGATTTCAAAACATACTAGCAGCAGTTAAACCAAGGAAAAGCAAATATACCATATATTAAAAAATGCAATAAATAATTTGAAAATATGACAACAGTTTTCAGAAATAATATAAGCAAGCAATAATGTCAGACAGGATGTGTATCAATGTGCAATTAACACCTGCCCAGGGGTGTTATGAGGTCCGCTGCCGCAGAGAGAGGGCTTCTACACCCCTGGAAAATCATTAATTACACATTAACACACACACTGGAAGGCATTATTGCACTTAGGGAATCGGGTCTCATCAAAATTGTTGTGTTTTACTTACTTATTTATTTTTTATAAGTAGTATATTATTCTTTTTTTATATATTTTTGATGTAAAATAGTTCCTCCACCTAATGTTTCAAACTTGCTGTAGTATATGTTAATGGTGTTGGAGTAAGCATTTTACATCCAAAATATACATGTAAAAATATTGCTTAACAGGAGTAATGCATAAATGATTGCACTGTATGCCCTTATGCAGCATTATTATAAATGTGGAATACAAATGGATGTCTTAATGCTCAAGGTTACGAGTTTTAATGATAATGGTCTGTGACATGACTTTTTTATAGTGACCTATGCTGATGCACTTCATAGTCAAGACTTAATGCAGCAATTCATGTTTGAAGTATGAAGACATAGTAATTGCAATATCATTTCTTATCAATACAAATAATGATGCAAAAGAGAGGGGGCATCACACAGTAATTGCTGGTTCAATAGATGTTTATCCAGGTATGTTGAGGTAAGAGGTGAAGAGACATGCAGACCTCTTAACTGCTGCTACCAGGGATCACTCTCATGTTTCACTCTCTCTCTCTCTCACACACACACACACACACACACACACACACACACACACACACACACACACACACACACACACACACACACACACACAGTCTCTACTGCTTTCACACACCCATACACTCTCACTGACAGACATACACATACATACTTTATTTTTAATTTCTTTTCTTACTTTACACTCGCTAAAACAGCAAAAGTGCTGCTTAGTGAGTGTAAAATAATTGTTTGATCGAGCTCATTGTTCACTCTCCCTCATACACACATACGCAAGCTTGTCATGCTGATAGAAACACACTCGTATACATACATATACACTTTTTTCTGTTTATTTTATTTTTATTTTTTTACACTCGCTTAACAGCAAAAGCGCTAGTTAGCGAGTGTAAAATAACGGCTAAATCAATCTTGCTTTCATTTACATGCACAGACATAAACACACATAGACTTTTTCTTTTAATTTTCTTTTCTTTTTTTTTTATTACATGTTATACTCACTAAACAGTCGAAGCACTGCTTAGCGAATGTAAAATAATGGTGGGCATATTTTTTTTCCAGTCTGAGCTCCATGGCAGCTTGATATCACCCATTCCCTAATACAATATAATGACCCTCTGCTTCTTCTCTCATCAGGAACAAAATTCAAGCACCAATCCCAAGCTGATGCTTGAAAAGCAGTGCCGAAGCTCTCTAATGACTGGTTGTCTAGTCCCAGGAGTTAGATTTCAAAAGTAAGCTAGAAAAAAAGGAATAAAACTCTGAATTTTTCAGTGTGCACTCACCGAGAGGGGTGATATGAAACAGAGGCTAAAAACAGGCTTTAAGAGTAAGGGGAAGGCCTTCTCAGTTTGATCTTTCAGTGCTAAATAGATTGAGTAGATGGCATAAGACGGTGAGGAGCTTCTAAAGCTAAATTTAAAGTAGGTGTGGGCAACTCAAAAGCCACCAGGTTTAAAAAGCACAACAGAAATAAGCAGGTGGGAAAATCTTCAGGCTTACAGAACTGCACACACACGTTACATTAAATCTTTCACCTTGCATAGCCATCTAAACCTAACCTGTAAATACTCACACATACTCCCAACCCCTAATGCCAAACGTTTCTGCCTTTGAGCACTAGGCCCAAAAACACATCTTACACAATCCATCTTTCTTGTTCTGACCGTGACATCACATATACGCAACTCCACACAATCAAAATTACATTAAACACAGTTTACACAAAACACTAAAGCATACATAAACTGCAAATTCAGTCGCAATCTGTTCACATATACTAACATTTGCTGTTTCTGAACTGACACACACAGCTTTCTATTATCCATCATGCTACAAAAGATAAGTGTTTCATATAAAATATATATATATATATATATATATATATATATATATATATATATGGGTCTACTTCTAATGACGAAGCGATTCGCCGACAGTGAAATCACCGACGCCAGAAACCCGACAACACACAAACCCGACAACGCGAAACACCGAACACCATAACACCGACACACTACACGTAAACAACACAGTACACTACAACACATATCCACTAGCCCTAACCCAAACCCTAACCCTAAGGTCCGACACTACGCACTCTCCTACCTGCACTAACCCTAACTCACTTACACCCGACCCCAAGCTCCGACACTACCGCACTCTCCCTACCTGCACCCTAACCCTAACTCACTTACACCCAACCCCAAGCTCCGACACTACCGCACTCTCCCTACCTGCACTAACCCTAACTCACTTACACACCCGAACCCCAAGCTCCGACACTACCGCACACTCACCTATCACACACCCTAACCCTACATCCCTGAGTATTGCACACTTACCTGTCCGCTCCCTACTCCTAAATCCCTCACTATCGCATACTTACCAGGTCGCTCACATTCCTTGTCGGTCTTCCGTCTGTCGGGATTCGAGCGTGTCGGTCAACTGCGTTGTCGGTCGTTTCGTGTCGGTGATTTCACTGTCGGCGAATCGGCGTTTCGGTCATTAGAAGGAGACCCATATATATATATATATATATATATATATATATAAAAAGACACACAGACACACACTCATTAATAACAAGATTTGTATACAGATAAAGTTATATACCTAAAATTGGGTGTCAAAGTACCTTGAGAAAATGAAATTCTTACAGCACTAAGTCAGGAAACTGTTTTTCCTGTATAAAGGGGTTACAGTTACACTGGGGAAAGCAAACCAGGAAGGGTGTTCCTCATTCAAAGGTTGAGCATGGAGTACAAGCAAGGGCTTTCCTTTAATTCCAGGATTTTTGGAGTTGCGAGTCCAGTCCCATGTTTTTGTGGCTGTGAATGCCTCTTGTTCCTGTTACAGCTCAGGAGAAGGCTTGACAGGACTGCAGCAGTGGTACCTGTTAGCCTGTATGCTGGAAGTGTTGGACAGTACCTAGGTTGTTTGGTGGATAAGGTACTCTATTTTTGTGCAAAAAATCCAAACGGCTACACCTTTTGTTGCCTTTTTGTTTATTTGGATCCAAAACCAGTGTTAACATGTGGCCTACATGGAGTTCCAGCTTCCAGATGAATACAAATACTGAAACCTCCCTCCCGATATGTTACCCCATACCTGGATTATGTGTTTATTCATTTCAAAGACTGTGAATTTCACGTACCAAAAATACAGGTTGTGTTAGAAGCCTTACAATGCTATAAAAAGTAAACTTGGCATGGTAGAAGCCATGTGTTTAGGTTAGCTAGAAAAAAATAGAGGCCATAAAGAATTGTCCTATGCCCTTCAATATAAGTCATGTGAAGGCTCTTCGAGGACTAGTCGAGTACTGCAGAAGATTTGTACCTAATTTTGTAATTGTTGCCAGTCCTTTGATGGCTCCTGACAAGGTGAGGCACATTTTGGGGTAAATAAAGCACTTCAATGAATTGAAAAGAAAAATATGCATTGAGCCATGACTGTACTAAGCAGTACACAGAGGTAGGATTGGAAGCACTACTGACCCAAGATATTCAAACCATTCAGTACCCTGTGTGCTATATTACATAAAAATAAGCATAGCTGAAAACAATCATTCTGCCACAGAGGAAGAGAGAATAGTGATGAAGCAGATCTTTTCTTTAAAGAAATGTTTATTTTTTTAAACAAGATGCATTTTTATTAAATCATCATGTATGACATAGGCAGTCTTACATTTATATAAATTAAAACAAACCATACTGACATAATTTCAGTTACAAACATACATTACAAACCATGTTGACACAATTACAGTTGCAAACATTATACATCACTTACATTCTATCCAGTCATTGTCAGTCAAACATTACATAGCTCATTCAAATCTTGCCTTCTTTTAAATTGTTCCTCCTCTGCATGTATTGTTCTAAATTCTACTAAAAACTCTACTAGTGCTCATCTTCCATTTAGGACCTCCCTATTTCTTTACTTTTGTCCATACAATGATATCAATCCTTGATAGGGAAGGTAATCTCTAACCTGCAGTCCAAATAAATTCTTGGCATCTCATTCCATTTTTTCCCTCTCTAGTTATTTGCTCCCAAATAACTAAAAAATAATTATAATATAATATTATTATTACTATTATATAATTATATTATTATTATAACATTATTATTTATAATAATAAATGACTTTGGTTCCTTTGCCAGTTTTCTCCAATAAATTCCAGCCCCTTCTTTCCTATTGTCTGTATCCCTAATTGCAGTCATCCCTATCAGCCGAATCTCCTTTCTCCATTCCCATGTTAGCTTAGTTCTTGGAATACTTTCTACCACTTTATGAATATAGTAATCTGTATGATTACTGTTATTCTTCTTCTTAAAGGTCTGCATCCAAAATACCAGTCTCTCCTTGTTTCTTGAGCTTCCCCCTGTTTCATCATCATCACTTTCCACTTTGAATTATAGGTTTTTGCTTGTGCTATGTATAGCAGCCTTAACTGTGTAGCTCTCAATTACCCCTTCAAAATCGGGTAATCCCAATCTGCCTTGTACTACTGGAAGAATCAATTTATTCCACTTGACTCTTGCAGTCTTCCCCTCCCAGATGAAATCCTTCAGCTCTTTATTAACTGCTATCCACAATTTCTCCTCTGGTTAATAAAAATATGCCTGACCTGTGTATAAGATTGAAGGGACTAAAAACATGTTAACTGCTTGTATCTTACTATCCATATCCATATAACAGAGCTTACAATTTCTCAGTTTTTGTATTATATTTTGGTTAGTCTCTTCCTGCATCGCTTTAGCTGCCACACCGGAATCATTTTTAATCCATGCTCCTAAATACTTCATTTTATCATGTCCCCACAAATATGGATGTTGCTGAACCAGTTCATGTGTGGGTACATAATGTACCGCTATTGTCTTTATTTTAGCTTTATTAATTTTGTATTCTGAAAAGATTTGAAACCGTCTCAAAAATGTTCCACATGTTGTAATGTCTTTTTCTGGTTTTATCGGGTATAAAACATCTGCAAATACAGACAGCTTTTCTCAGCTAGCATACCAATTATATCCTTGAATTTCTGAGTGCCTTGTTTTCTTTCCAATGGTTCTAAATATAATGCAAATAAAGGGGAAAGAGGACACCCCTGCCTGGTTCCTCTGCTCAAGCAGAAATTATCACAGAGGAACCCACCCACTTTAATGTTCACCTCCGATCCCTCATATATCCTCCTAATCAACCTTATAATTTCATCAGGGAATATAAATGCTTTCATTGCTCTGCTCATAAAGTCCCAGCTTACTCTGTCAAATGTTTGATCTACATCAAGACCCACCAACAACAATGGTATTTTCTTACATTCTGCTTCCCACTGGATCATCAATGTTCTGTTAATGTTACTGAATGTTTGCCTCCCCTCCACAAAACCACACTGATTTAGGTCTTTCAATTTTGGCATCACTTTTGCCATTCTTTTAGCCACTGTAGACATAAACATTGTATAATCATGATTTAATATTGAAATTGGCCCATATGAACCTGGATCCGATGGATCTTTACCCTCTTTAGGTAATACAGTTACCACTGCTTTCATCCAGAATGTTGGTACTACTTCTGCCCTTAAAATACTGTTAAATAAAAACTTTCAGATCTTTATCAGTTTTTCCCTCCTAGCTTCCAAACATTTACAGAAATACCATCTATTCCTGAGGACTTTCCTGTAGATTAGTTATACATCACCATTTTTATGTCATCTCCTCCTATGCTAACTGTCAGTAATTGAGCCTCATCTACTTCTAACCTTGGTATAATGAATTCTTCCATAAACATTTCCATTTGTACCTTTTCTTGATTTGCATATTTCTTTACTTTATACAACGTTTAATAGAATTTCTGTAATATTTCTAATACTTCTACAGGATCTGATTACATTCCTTCTTATAGGCTCCCTAAGCTTGGTGACAGCTCTTTCTACTTTCTGTTGCCTGAGTCATCGTGCTATAAGTTTTTGTGCTCTAGGGTTATCATCAAAAGAGTTCCTTAACAGCAATCTTTCTAAACTCATTCATATTATCGAGGTAACCCCTTTTTCTGTTTAACATTCTGCAGTTGTTCCTCTTCTTGTTCTGTGAGATTCCCTCTATTTTGCAATATTTTAACATTTGTTAATCCCTCTTAATATTTCTAGTTACTCTTAACCATATCTCCCTTTCTTTTATTTCCATCTTATTTATAAACTCCACTTTAATGTTATCCCAATCCCTAGCTATATTTTCAGAATATTCTCTAATGGCTCCTGAATAATTTCAACTACCCATTCCTTAATTCCTCTCTTTTCAACAGATAGGTGGGCAAGTGCCAATGTCTCATTTTTATTTCATTACCCTGTGTTTTTATTTTAGTCATTATTGGCACATGATCTGAAATAGTTACTGGGTGTATATCAAGACCTTCAATTAAATGCACATGTTCCTGTGAAATGTACACTCTGCCTAGCCTAGCCCAGTTTTTGTACCTTGGGAAATAATATGTAAATTCAATCTGAACTCCTGTACTTAATTCACATCTTCCATGCCAAATATTTTAATATTTTTTTCAAAATGTTGTCCTCTATACAGCTGTTCCTTGTCATAGCCATTTGACCCTATGTCACAACTTACAAAACTTTTTGTTTTACTGAAAGCCCTAAAAAATAAAATAAATAATCCCAATACCTCCCTAATACCTATTCACTTAATAATAACACACAAAACTATGTATATCTTCAAATATTGAAGTTGTACCCTCCTAATAGGAACAAATGTTCCAAACTGACAACCACACTAACAGACCTGAGTTAACCTAAAAGAAAGGCTATCCATGCTAAGACGCATGGTGCAGCTTGTATTTCAACTAAGTGCTGTCTGGTTTTGTCTTCCCAGCTGCGTAAACACTTGAATGCTTTCAAGGATTATTTCCTAGCCATTTCTCTTCATCAGATTGTCTCCTGGTGACATGAGAACCAGATACAAAATTGCTACTAAGCATACATTTATTGGCCAGAAAAACAGCCTTAAGATATCCAATATTCTTTTTCACTTACTTGTTTTCCCTTAAAATCTGTTACTAGATTAAGCTAATGGTCTTAATCCAGTCACTCCCTTTGCAAGAATGAGAAAAATCACACTGATTTTTTCTTTTGTCGTGCTCTTTTAACCAAACTTTTTTTTTTACACTGAAGTGCCTACATTTCTTAAAACTGAACAAGGAGAAAGAAGGGATCAAGAAAAAAGGGAAAAACAGAAGCACCTGTTTACATTAGTATTCCCATTGCATTTAAAAATAACTGAGAAAACTTTACTTTATATCCTGCAAAGAAAAGTGTGCAGTATACAAATAGTACCATTAAGAAAAAAAATTGTTTCATTTACAGTTTACTTTTTCCATCCTCTTCCCCTCTCCTTAATATTTTCCAAACAGTAATGACATGAAGTAAGGCATATGCTTTAGAGTCCCCTACAAGTTTAACACAGTCCAAAAGAGTCCAATATTTCCAGATTTTCTTGTTCTGTCATATTTCACAAATATAATTACCATTTTGTAATCCCTCATTTGTCAGTTTCCAAGTTAATGATTTTATTCCTGTTCATCTCCATCTCCCAATTCCAGTCTCTGTTTCATTTTTAACATACTCTCAATTCTTCTAGTCAAATCTTGTGCTTTCTTCCTTCTCTCAAGCATTTTCCATTGAAAAAGGTTTCACTGGCACAGTCTCTCTATGGTCTTTATTAACAGAAGAACAAGAAGCAGAATATCCTTCTGTTTCACTGCTCACTTTTTGCTGAACAAACTTTTGTATTTCTTCTCTAGCATGTACTTCATCAAAAAAAAATTTGTTTCACCAGGGAAGAATATTTTGAAGATAGCTGGGTACAGCAGTCTGAATCTCACACCTGCTTCTCGATATTCCCTGAATAGTGGAATAAATTTGTTCCTGTTCTGCCTGGTGTACAATGAATAATCGTTCTCCACAAACAATCTGCTGTCTCCCACTTTTAGTATTTTGTCTTTATGTGGCAGTTGTGTCAGAATCAACTCCTTCTGTTGGTAGGATTTCATCTTTACTATTAAAGGTTTAGGCTGCTTTCTCATGGGCAGGTTTAGAGCATATACACAATGTGTCCTTTCAATTAACAACTCCTGCTGTGCAATACCAGTCCAGTTGCTTAGTTGTGCTTTCATAAAATTAATACAGTCTGTTCCTTCCAGTTTCCCTGGTACAGCAGAAAATCTCAGGTTTTCCCTATGTGCTCTATCTTCTAATTCTATTATTTTTTTAAACATCTCTTATTCAGCAGTCTCATATACATCCAGCCTTTTCTTCATTTCAACATCTGATTTTTGCAGTTTCATAACCTTACATGAATATTGGTTTAAAGCTTCTTCCATTTTTCCAGCCTTTTGTTGTTTGAATTGATATATCCAATCAGTGTTTCAATTATTTTATTCAGGTCTGAGTGCAGTTGTCTTATATTTTCCTCTAGGCTACTGGAAGTCATGTCTGAAGCTTGCACTGCTTTTTGCTGAACATCTGCAATACTTTTCCCAGTCAGTGTTTTTCCTCACCTTTTGTAGTTGATTTTCATTCAGGTCCTCTGTATTTCTTTTTTTCCTTACATCCAGAGAGTGCGCTTACTAGCCAGTTACTGAAATTTACTCAGAAATATAAATCCACTGGCTTTCTCTGCTAAGTTTCTGTTTTCATACTGGGAGAGCTAGAATTAAGCTGTTATTCAGTGTGCAGCCATCTTAGAAGTCCAGGATTGTTTAGGTTTGATATGAAAGAGCAGTCTATGTTGGAGTGGGTTTTTTTTTAATTTTGGATGTTTGCGTTTGTCTTAAACCTGAATGAAATTAACTTGGGAGGAATTTGAAGCTCATTTCATTTTGCATTAGTCATTAACAGAAGGCTGGTGGATGACAACATTTGAGATTAGACTGGGGTTGTCAGTGATCTTTAGGTAAAAAAAAAATATTATTTTTAGTGCAGCCTCACAGTAAGACGCTGTCCGGTTCGATTCTCAGGTAGAGCGCCTTCTGCGTGGAGACATGCGTAAATGGGCGTACCTTCGTTGAAGGTTGTGCATCAGGGCTGGTAACTCGGCACGTAAAAATCCTGCTGCGGCGACCCCTAACCTGGAAAAGCCGAAAGACACAAACAATTAGTGCAGTGTCTGGGTTGTGTAGGGTATTGCAATAGTTATTTACAGTTGAAGTTGAAAAGAATTTAACTGATGTCATGCTGTTGGAGATGGCCAAGGATTCAATATTGTTTCTGATTAGAAGAGTGAAAAGGATGGATGCGAGTTTTTTCAATTGTTTGAGGGACGTTTTACTACATTTTTATGTAATGAGGAACTTGTACATAGGCAGATGGAGGGGGGGTCTGTGTTTTTGTAATCAAGTTGGATGTTAGACGGATGGGTTCTGCCAGTGGACATACAAACAAAGGAGTTGGCCTTATACGTATGCTACAGAAGAATGACATGCTCTAGACAGGATGAGAAAGTGTGAAGAATCACATTGTTACAGTGTGCTACAGTAAATAACAATCTATGAATCTATGAACCTATAATATATGCATGATACAAAAACCACAAAGGAAATGATACACACATCTAAATTCAAACACAAACCACAAAGGAAACAATACATAAAATTCAAACACTATTTATACCTGAAACAGCAAAGAACATCAGACACAGGACTGGAAAATGAACACAACATTTAAGCATATTTTATACTCGTGGTACGAATCTCTTTTATGTTGTTCACAAAAAAAAAATAACTAAAATAAAAAATATACAAGAATTAATCAAATACTATTAGAAACATGATTTTCACAAATTCAGTTCAGTATCTAAACGGGAAATAATAGTATAACAACCACTACTTTATCTAAAGCATATTAGTCTGGCACATTTAGTTTTAAAAATAGTCAAGAGAATAGCAGCTGAGGGTGGCGTTCAGTTTCCTCAGTTCCACTCTACCCTAGAATTTCACTGCCATTGGTAACAATCGTGGTCTAAACTCACTTAACTTGGTGTTACGGCTTTACTGTTATGACAGTCATTGACAGACAAGACTGCGCCGCTTGCTTTCCTTCTTTGTGTGCTGATTTACTCGGTCACTTGATTGTGCAGCTCGTTAACTCTGAAACTACCCTAATGACCCTTCAAAAATAATCAGGGGAATAAAAGCCGAAAGAAGGAGAAGAAACGGTTACACGTTTTAAACACTGCTATTAACTCATGCAGAAACATAAAAGAAAGACTGTATTGATATAGTGACAGCGGGAAAACTAACTTGCATATTTTAACTTAATGCATGCATTCCCTCAGGTTCTGTCATAAAAGCACACAGAATGTCAGTGACACACTTCTAAAGAAACAGGGATATTCTCAAAAATTAGAGGTAGAGCGTTCTGTTGTAAAACAAACATGAAACAAGGGAAGAAACATTAATAATATATATCCTCACAATTTAAGATTATAAAGGCAGCGTGGAGGAAAAAATTATAAAACTTTTAATTAATTTAACATTTCACATACACCGATTTAGACACACACAAAGATAATTTACCTTATATTTGCCTAAAAGCTGATAGAACCTCGACAGCCTTATAAAAATTAGTTTACAATTCTGCCAACTCCTGCTGTTATATCTCACACTATAACACGTGAAGACAGCAAGAGTCACTTTGTTCACGAAGATCTGTGACCAGCGTGCAACTGTCACTTAATTGTATTAAAGTAATAATGGATAGACATCATACTTACTTTTTGCCATCGTTGTCTACGGCCTGAATGAAGAAATAGCGAGCTGGAAGTACGATTTCAGCCTCTAAACCTGGACCCCATATTAATGTTTTTGTCGGGCTGACTTTGCTCCCATTCCCAAGAACTGGAAGTATAATGTAATATATAATGCAGTAGAAAACACACACTAATTTCGTGTCAGGTGGCATAAGGATAAAGACAAGCGGATCCCCTAGACCCGCAGTTTGCCGAAGATTTTTTTTTTTGGACTCCGGATGTCCTATAAATTGTATCCGAGATTTCACACCATTTATTAAAACTTAATATATTTTTTCATGGGCGATAAAATAAGTACAAGTACCTAAATTAAGAATAGCTAAGCTCGGTCTATGGGCTGTGTCTGCGCAGCATTATCACAGATTTTCATGACAGATTTTACACTCATGCATTTTTAAACAAAAGTATGCTGTCCCTCTGTCCAGACTCTCATACATCCCCCACATAGTGTCGAGCAGTGATTAGACGGGACATCCGTGACACAATTTCTCCGGAAAAGAGTCGGCCACCACATTGGTTTAGTAACCGGTGCTAGGCAATACAACAGGCATCAATAGGTTGGAGGAAATGCCATAGCGATGTACACTGGGAAATGTAGTTTTCCTGAGCAACATTACGGTTTTTCAGGTGCAAACTGACTTGATGCAGCACAGGTAAGGTTTGCTACGAAGATAAAAATGGTTGCAATCTTATCTTAAGCCAGATTGCTGTTGTTGATGTGAACTGTATCCATTTGTACTTCCCCGCCCCTTGGATATTGACGCCCTTTTATCTAGTTAAAAGGGATTAGATATACAAAGCTTATATCATTAATGTAGACCGATATATATATATATATGTAGAAAAGTTCACCTCTTCATATGTGTTGTGGTAGTCACAACGGGTTTTCAGAACTGTAGTATTAATTATTGTGAATATAATGGTATCTGAAACGGTATCGTATTTGTTGACTCTGCCACGGCTTTAGAACGAAATATAAGGCAGGTGGGAACTAAGTCTTTGTAGCCTAGGTATATGTAATGAAAATAGGCAGAAGTACTAACGCTGGGATGAATGCATGAGCTATTTCTTGCTTTTCCAAATATATTTTTTACATTTGACTCTAGCTCTTAATGATTACGGTATTGAAAA
>NC_056735.1:982574082-982619082 GCF_019279795.1 Protopterus annectens | reverse complement strand
TGTGACGGACAAAATAAAAAATGGTGGACAAATTCAGAAGTGTATAAAAGAGGTACACTATGCTGTGGTACAAACCCATGATTTTATACCAAGAAACCTGGTGCACATGAGATGAGTTATGTTTGCAGTTGAAACAGTTGTAGATTAGCAGCATGAGTTAATGGCTGCCTTCACAACGAGTGCCAGCAGTGTTTTATATCATGGTCATCCACAGCAGCAAAGGAGGTTCAGACAGTCAGACACTCTACAATCGAATGACCAGCAGATTGATTGTGGGTGGATCTTTATGGGCAGGGAGACTGCACATGACGTTTTCCAACTGTGTTGCCTATAAGTGGCATCAAGGAGGATGCATGGTAAGCCCATTCCCATGGATACTAATGTATGTGCAGCTTTAACCATCTTAACTACAGGGACCTTTCAGCAACCTGTATGGGAAATGGTAGGAATGTCACAGACCTCAGCCTTGTCAGATCTGAACCAGTTCCTTGCCATTGTGCTTCAGTATGTGGAGCACCATATCTGATTGTACAGGTCTGCAGAGGAGAGAACCTCTGCCTTGTGGCCAGTTTAGGACATTGCCCATTTCTTTTTGGTGTTGTGATCTATTGATTCCACACACATTGCCATGAAGGTCCCACATGGTCTAGAGGAACTGCAGCACATCAACAAGAACAGCTTCCACTTTATGCCATGTGGACTGTAATGTTCTGGGAATTATTTATAATATGTCTGTGTGCCTTTAGGGTTGTTCCCTTGATTTTTCACATCTCTTGCACATACAAAGAGGTTCCTTTTGATGTTTTTCCCACCAGGGCATCTAGTTGTTAGATGCACACATAAACTAGTTAGTTCTAGACACACCCAGGTATCATGCAAGCAGAGAGCAAGACACACCTATTATTTTGTTGGTTGCATGTTGCAGAAGGATATAACTTAGAACCTTGGTTAGTGTCCCCAATCTGTAAACCATCAGATAATGCAACATGTGCCAAAACATGAAATATAGTGGAGCAAAATTGTCAGTCTACTTAAGGGATACTCCTGTTTTATAGATACACACATGACTTTGCAATAAAATCCTGCAATCTGCAGCATGATTTTTGTTGTGCGTGCCATGCTGTATGATGTAGCATTATGCAAACTGTTGGGAGCAGTAGATTAACATCTTGGCATGATCTTCCATACAAGTTGTGCAGGCAGTAGAAGGGCAGACTGGATGGTCAGATGAGGAAGACGGTGCAGCAGTAGTACCTCAGTTGAGGCAGAGATGGATACAGTACATTGCAGCACTGGCAATGAGGGTGTCAAGTGGTCCACAGCTATGAGCCACGGCACATGCAACACAGAATGATGTCATGCATGTATTATCATATCCAGGTTTTGCAAGGGTGCAGGGAAGTACTTGACTTGTTTACATTGTGCATTAGTCAGAATAACCACAAGTTAGGGTGTGAGCAGACTCATCACTTGCACAGGTGGTTCTGTGAGGAGAGACTGAGTGACAAGTGACTGCAGCACTACCTGGTGGGATAGGGTCAGTGCTTTGCAGTGAATGGTGACTACAACACTGTGTGATGTGATGGGGTGTGATCAGTAGGGGATACAATGAGTGTTGACTGCAGTTTTATGAGAAGAGATAGCATCATGGGAAGTGAACTTGGTACCCACATACTCGGGTAGGTTTTGGGGAGTAGTGGGATCATACTCTCCAGTGGTGACATGAAGATAGCACAGTGGGATTGTTGTCATTGTCTGGGTTGATGTGGTCCATGCCTGAGAATGGTTAGAGTTATAGGGCCCTGAGTGTTAATTTTGATGGGTTGCACTTTATCGGCAGTCACAGTCAACAGGATTACTACAAAGTGGTGGTTGACTCTGAGCAAGAGTGGCAGGCTTTGTGCCACAGGCAGCAGGGAACAGGTAAAATAAAATGAGTATATCCATTCAGACTGATGAAGCGCCCCATGTAGTGAGCCTGGGGCATGCCATTGGCCACAACCTTAGACATGTCTGTGACCTGTCACATCTGCCTGTATTCTCAAAGGTGGCAGTGAAGCAGTGTCTCCACCAGTCTGGTTTGAGACCGTCTGTGTCTTACCTCCCTGCATCTTGACCTTCTCAGTAGCATAGAAGGCATGAACTCGGGATGAAGATCAGAGAGCACCTGCATTGTATCTCATGGAAACACTGATGGAAGCATGATTTGCCATATGTACTCTTGTTATCATTATCTGTTCTCTCTGTACCCCATGTTATAGAGTACTTGCTGCATGTTGTCCTAGCATCCATGGAACATAGTAACCTCCTTTTCCGTCCTGTGTGTGGTAGTCATTTGTGCCTGGATCACTGATCTACACATCTGCTGGTCAATGCCAAGTGTCACAGCCATATCTAGATCTAGGATGGTCCTAGAGTTATGGTGGTGCCCTCCCCCCTCTCCATACCTGTACCATATGGTTGGTATGCACACCTCATATGCAATGCACATGTCAGATGGTGTATATACTAGCGACACTAGTTTAGACTTTGAAGGACTCTCTATGGAAGCTGTCTGTCATGGTCTGCTAAGGTTATATGCTTACTTGTACCTCTACAAGGGATTCTTATGGTGGATGTAGGGGGATGGTAGATGTATGTGACTACCCCTTTAGTGTTGCACTCATTGCCACTGTGTCAGCAGATTGTACCATTTGCATCATTGCCAGCCATAGGCACCTTGCTGACTCTGCTCCATGTCCCTTTGCGCTGGACCTTCAACCACTGCAATCTATGAAAGCAGAAACACAAATGACACATTGACTTCCCATGTATGTGCTTTCAAATTTCCCTTGCATGCGTAGTATTACAAATGAAAATACAGATAAAGCATACCTGACATACATACCTTATTGTGAAGTTTTTTGCATTTGCAGACCGAAGGTCTCGGAAAGTCTTATATTGGTGGGCTTTGTTCAGTCCTTCCTTTCACATGCATTAGTGTGTGCCAAAGTGTATTGTATGAAGCATCACTAACCTGGTGCTTCTTCATCTGAAGTAAAGATGCTTGTTGCCAGCCCAGCTCCGTCATCTTAGTGACTTCCAGGTATCAGAAGCTGCTTCCTTGACTGGCAAATGTTATCAAAATTTCCACAGGTCAGTGAGATGCTTCTGTACAGGTGATCCATGCTCTCTTGTGAACTTTCATGTCATAATGTCCATTAACTTTTCTTTTATATGCAGTATCATGTCAGTAACCCACCAACAAACACATTTCAGGTATCTATTATGGTTGCCCACATTCACTGCATTCACATCCTGCACAACTCCATGGTATCAGTACTGCTTGTCTGCAGTAGCTTAACTCATGAGGTCCATAGTGTGTGTGTGTGTGGCTTGCAGCAGCACTTCATATTCCCATGACTAGTGAACTTTACAGGCATGAGCTTGTACATTTAAACCTGTGGCAGAACAAGTGTGTACATTATGCTGTGCCATGACCATACATCCATATGTATGACCACCACCCCCTACTCCGTTATGCACCTGTTTATGTACCAAAACTGATACTTTTCAAAGCATCCCACTAGTTCTGTGTTGTTTTCATGGGCTCACACACCCATTCATTCTAATTTTTATCAGCCACTGTAAGGGCTATGTACAGCCTCCCCCACCCTGTAGACTGTGGAAGTGGCCGTGGAGCCACAAACCTCCTGGGAATTGTTCCCATTGGGCACTGTTGATAATGTACAAGGGCAGTGTGCTAATGCATTCGTCATGTGTATGCATATAGCACTATTGCAGTGCACTTTGGAAATATAACAACAACACAGTGCAGGACTGCTTTGAATGATTCATACCTTAAAATGTGTGTCATTGCTGACAAGGCTATCCTTTTTTATCCTCAAGTTACCCAGATTGAATGTCCATGGTTACATCAAGCACTGGGTAATGCAGTCATCTGGTTTGGTCTGCCAGGGAGAACGAGATTTTCTTATACTTGTTGAGCAGGGACTTCCAGGAGGAAGTAGATACCTGGCACAAGCTTGCCAGGATGGTAAATGATGCCACTAGCATCACCTGTTCTAGTGAACAGTGCTGGCATGCTGCTGGTTAATGCCAAGTGTATACTAGGCTAATGGCCAACACGGCCTTTTTAAGCCTAACCATGCAACCCTACCTAGTTGTGTTCCTATGTATCATGGGCTTTTATTAGGAGGGAGTATGTTAGATAGGAAGTTTCTAGAGGTTATGTTGGGGGCGTATGTTAGTTTGGGCATTACTGTATCCCTCTGTCTATCAGAGACATGGGGGCCAGACCCGGGGTGAATTTTTGATTTCCCCATCATTGGTCAACATTATGCTTAAAGAATGAGAACAGAATCCCATCCTATTACAACTCATGGCAGAAAGTGATCAAAATACTGCAGAGAGTTGACTGTAACACTACATAAAATTAACTTCAAATGGGAAAATGTATACTATCTTTATAAATTTAGACACCCTTGTAAATAGTTTTTTTTTTTGATGTTATAGTTTATTTTATATTAACTTTGTAGTTATGGAAAATATATTCATTTAGAAAATTCAATAAAAATATTTAAGAACAAAAACATTATACTTAAATAGGGGTAGGAATGGACTGTGCTTCACATGGATGGGGAGCCTGTACCAGAGCACATGGCTTCTTCTGAGATGCATATCTGTTTTGTCAACATGTCTTATTTATATCACAAGCAAAATTTAAATCCTCGTATCTAGTGGTTCTGATGCTGTTCATATTACGGATGTGCAAAAATTCCATTAGGGTTGGATCAGAAGATACCTTGTATGCCAGGCACAGATCACATCCTAGTAACTTAAAGCAATTTGTATAGGACAATGTATTTATACCCTGGATTGATTCTCCTAGTAAGAAACCTTTGCTGGCATCCCAACTGTTTCATATGCCTGGTGAGGTACATGCCAGCGGGGGCATTATACTTAATGATGACTCTGATAAGGGCTGAGTTAAGTGGAAGTATGACTTCCTTGGACCTAGATGCCATGGCCATACATACAAGTTGGGTGATATGGAATGATTTTCTTACTACCACAGAAAAAAGCCAGCAGAATATTAGTTATTTTAATAAAAAGTCACAAATAGCCAAAGCAGTTGGCCACATGTTGTTCAAAGGCCAGATTGCTGTCACCATAGGTTTTCAAATCCCTGTCTACAGGGTCAGTTCTTAGGGGTGTCTTATTGATGGAGTAATTATTCTTGGTGGCAGTTTTCCGAAAAAGGCACTATAATGCATTTATTGGCATTGTGACTTTGGCACCAGTCATTTGTCAGTGTTAGACCCCCTTGTAAGATGTTTGTGTCATGGGGGGAATCTGTGATAGCTACCAATTTACAATAATCTGTACACTTGGTCAGCCAAAGGCCCATGACATTAACCTTTAGCTCTGTGAAGTAGATGCCAAATAGGAGCAGTCCCAGCATGAAGCCCTGAGACAGCTTTGTCGTTTGACCTCACTAGTAAGGATGTAACAGGGGGGGGGGTGCAGCAGATCTGATGAAGTTCTTATTGCAAGAACAAATGTACACTTATCTAATACATTTCCAATTTAGTTTTTGGATTTGTGATGGTGTTGCTTTAGTCTATTGAAATAGTTTTTCATATTGTTGTAAGTTGTAAATAATTGCTATGTAAATTATTCACTATGTAATCTAATGTATATACTGTCTGTTTTATTTTAACTGTGGAGCTTTTCTCCCCGGGCCTCCGCTGAAAATGGACCTACGTCCAGTCGGACACTCCCGGTCAACAAATTTAAATAAATAAATAAATAAATAAAATAAAAATATGAATTTTGGACTGGTGCCTTTGCATTGTTTGAATTGCCTTATCCATCTTGAAGACGGTCCAGTTTTTTTGGCAGCCTTTTTGAGTCATATTGCTTAAAAAAGGCTGTAAGGGGAGGAGGAAAATGGGTGCAGACCATCCTTTGCAAAGCAAAGTCGTTTGTTAACCATGGTCGCCATGTTGACCAAATTTTGAATCCCTCTGGAAGGATTCCAGAAGCCAGTTGAAGTTGATTTATCTTTTGTTCGTACTGTGATTTCATCCTTGGTCAAGGTAGAATGCTGCTCAATACAAGGCACATATCTGCCTGAAACAGACATTCAGTGAGATAAACAATGTCTCTTTTCATATAGTCCAGGGGAAGTAGGTTTCTGGTCATTAATACCCACATGGATTATGATAGAATCATACTGGTACCTGTGGTGTAGTGACTTGAGTGCATACTTAACTTAGTGGATCCTGGCTTCAGATAAGCAATGGTGAGTGGGTCATCTGTGTGTCATAAAACAGTGTCCAGTATGACAAAGAGTCCTGGGTAATGTGTTTGCATGCCGTACGGGTTCCAGTGAGTTTAGGTATATGTGTGGTGTTTGTTGCTTTTCCTGAGTGCCTTAGGGGTTGTTGAAGATGTTTGCCATTTATAAGCTTAGTATGTCTTTGAGGTTTGTCAAGATTGCTTTTACTGCTTCTGCATACCTTGGACTGTATGTGTAGTGGACACTGTGTGTTCTTGGCAATCTTGTCTGTATGCTAGATTTGTCTGTCTATGGACATTGCCTCAGGATGCCCATATCTACTAAGATGGCTATGGAGACATTTGGAAATTGCATGTCCATATTGTTGGGATATGTATTTGCGTGGGCTGTTTAGGTTGTGGTCTAGGTTCTATAGAGGTCTTCTTGGGTGGTCGGTGGTGCTTGGTATTAGACTGTTAGATTAGATAGTAGTGCTGTTTAATTTGCAAACTGGCAGTTCTAAGCTTGAATCTGCCCTGTGCCTTTATTTTAGCCACACCAAGTTACAGGTTTCAATTCTAAGGGTGGACATAAATTTACTTTCTGGGCATTTTTGTCTGTACAGGGAACTGCTAACCTCTTGATGGAAAAACACCAAAAAAGATTGCTTGTGACTGTAATGCTACAACAGACCAATTTAAACAAAATAGTTTGACAATGCAATTTCAAGTATTAGGGACCTAAAATTATTTAAAGGTAAAATCAACAAATAACGCAGTTGCTCTCTAAAGAGTTAACTGAAGTGAAAAACAATAAAACAAATCTCTTATCTGCTACAGATGGAGCAGGATTAACTCAGAATCCCCTTCATTGTGGCAAGGGCTCCAAACAGATGGGGGTCTTGGAAAATGAACAGCAGATAACTTGTAGGATAATTTGTAGTAAGGGAGGTTTATTCAAGTGCAATACTGGTTTGCTGGGTAGGCACTTAGTATTATGGATATATGTAAAGCAATGGGTGGAAAAGGACTTTAATAGGTCACACAACATACAATAGTAATGAAAGAGAGGAGGGAAGGACTTTGTAAGCCAGATTACCATAAGGGGTGGAAGACAGAGAGACAGCCTTTTAAAACCACAACAAGAGAAGGGTTGGAGAGTCTTGTTAGAATTTCAGAAGATTTTAGCTTAATGTCTCAGTTGAGGCTGGGGCAGACTCAAAGAACGGGGAAAAACGGTATCAAGGTAAACAGAAAGGCACTGGAGTGCAACTTTCAGCATGTATATATGGCTATAAAAAGTACTGAAGGACATATCCTGGAGCAGGATTCAAAGTACTGCCACTACTGCAGTCCCACCACAGACTAAGGTATAGGCTTTGCAGAAATTTACAAGTAATGCTGTTTATGGAAAAAATGCTGTAATAAATGATTAAATGAGGCTCAGATCTGGCAATAGATCACAGTCCTGCCACAGTCATAAATGAAGCTACAAGACTTACGCCCCAGACTGGGTTCAAAATATAAAAAGCTATCTTTTACTAGTAATTCTTCTTCTGGAAATATAAGTGTAGTATAATGTATGAACAATGCTAAAATCTTGCAGTAATACACAATCTTCCCACAACTGCAAATGAAGCTACAGTACTGAGGTTCCAGAACAAACTAAAAAAAATGCAAACATAACTTTTTTTGTACTTCTCTGCTTTTTGTCCTTGTTGTAGCCAAAAAAAAAAAAATCACCACTCAGGTCACTAACAGTTTTTTTTTTATTCTCTGAAAAGCTTGTATCTCGCACTTTGGGGCTTTACACACCTCAAAATACACTAGATCAGAAAATGTCAAGTAGTATCCAAAAACACAGTAGTCACGAACAAACAGCTTTAATGAAGCTTTCGGGTCTACACCCTTCATCAGCACATGTGCTGATGAAGGGTGTAGACCCAAAAGCTTCATTAAAGCTGATTGTTCGTGATTACTGTGTTTTTGGAGCTGATGAAGGGTGTAGACCCGAAAGCTTCATTAAAGCTGTTTGTTCGTGACTACTGTGTTTTTGGATACTGCTTTACACACCTCCTCAGAGTCTTGAACAAAATACCATAAGATGAGATGGTGTCGCTCTAACTTATTTCAAGACTGGGAAGCTGAGGTTAGAGGGAGAGATGCTCAGAGATGTATTGTTACCCAATTTATGTTGTTTTTTGTTTTATTAGTTCTAATATGTTACCTGTCTGACACATCTACTTAAGAGTGCATTGTTTGCTTGCCAGAGGAAAGGGAATTGAACATGGTTGGATGTTGCAGAAGGTAAACCTTACTTTGCTGGTTGTGAGATATGTAATGTCATCTGTAGTAGTCAGCTCTACAGCTGCAATTGTGTTACTGGCGCATGTTTATAATTTTTTCCAATTGTGCTATCCTTCTGCAAATCCACTTGTACTGGAAGAGGCAGTGTGGCCACACTCACCTTGGTGTTTACAAGTTGAACCATCTGGAGCTTGATTGCCAGTGTCTACCAGGATTGTCTTTCATCAAGGAGTAGTGCTTCCCCTTGCTGGCTTCCCCTTGCTGGAGGGGTCAGCGGAAGTATCCAAAGTTATTCTTCCTGAGTGACAAGTAGTAGTTTGTCATTCTTCAACACCACTCTTAGCTGAATCGCCATTCTGGTTTCAAGCTGCATGCTCAAAAAAGTAATTGGGACAGACATTAAGTAGTTCACTGAGGGCTGTGCACCCCTTGGCAGCATTTGCAGTTCCCTTGTTTTACTCCCCCCAAAACCTAAATAGCTCAGCAAAGTTTGGTCCCTCTCTTCCCATTTGGTATGGTCTCCAGCATGTCCATGGTTATTTTGTTCCTCCCCCCAAAATTGCCCATCTTGCTTAAGAAAGATTGACCCATCTCTTTCCCAGTTGATGTGGTCCACAGCATGTTCATCATTATCTTGTTTCTCCTCAAAAGAAGTGCTCATCCTTAACAGCATACATAACATGTTGAAGCATGGTGCAGCTCCCCTTTTTCCAGCTCACACTTATGGCCTTTCCTTCCATGCTGGGTAACCCTTACGTGGTACTGAGCCAACACTCCTGTGCACTTCTAAACAAGAAGTAGAGTTCTTTTTCATATGTCCACCTTGGCTGGGTCAGCAAATTGTATTATCCATGCTTGTCTGTGCTGCAGCTTGCATTAAAGCTGCAAGGCAGACATTTATAGTATCAGCAGTTTAGCTTCATGAATTCTGGTTAGTAAATGCCTACCACACACATTTTCTACTCTTTTTCCCCTCTGTGTCCTAACATATGATGATACTATTTTTGAAAAATAAATTATATGTGGTCTTTGACTCTGGTATGTTGTATATTGAATGTCCCTACCCTGTGATTTGAATACATATCCATGATGATCTGTTCAAGTAAAGTCTGTAACTGTTTTCTGATATGACCGATCACATTCAATATTCCTATAGCTTCTTTGTCACTTAACTCAGTTATGGTATTCATATGAAAACATTGCACAATCCCTGCTAGTATTTTGTTATTATAGCAGAAGTCTTTCTGATACTCATCCCTGTTTAACAGCAGTGGTTAGAACCCCTGAAGCATCTCTAGGTATTTCCTCTATGTTTGCATCTGTGTCATGAAGCTTATTCTGTGTTGCTTCTAGGTGTAAATGTATTGGCTTTCATTGACTGTCATCTTTCAGTTTTTTTCCTCCAGCTAATTTTCATTTTATTACATTTTATGAAGCAAGTGCAATGGTGCAGTCTTCTATTTTTAAGTTTGCAACTTATTTACAGGTCATGAAAATGCAAAATAGGTTTACATAAAAACACATGCATTTATTGATCTATGTATGTATATTGTGTGGGGAGGCAGGCTTAACTCTGTAGGTATAAACTGGAGTTAATGAACATATATTCTTTCACATAGTGCAGCCTGCATTATGTGATGTAAATCTGCTACAGACCTCATCATACAATTTTATCTTCTTCTGTAGTGACTGTGTTTGTAGGTTACTCTGATGGCATAGCAATAGACTCTGGTTTATGTCTTAAGTAGATAAACCACCTAATGAGGCTGAAGTGAAATAGTGCTGTTCAAAGAGTACATTTTCACAGTATATAATGTTCTGTGTATGGTCCCCTTCCTCCGGATATTGTAATGTTGTGCTTGTCATCTAGGAGTGTCCCCCAGCCCCCTTTTGAAATGTTGGGACGCCAAATGCCAAGTCCTGACATAGAAAAAAATACACCATAAATGCCGGAAAAGAATGAGTATCTCTTGTTGCTGTTCTTTAAACAACTTATTTGCAGTGGGGCAAGCCCCCCCCCCGCACATCTTCCAATGTGGAGGTCAAGTCCCCAACATTGTATATACCAACTCTGAGAAAAAAGAGAATATTACAAGAAATAGCATATTTAAATTAGGTGTTTATGAATTACAGTTGGTGGAATTTTGGGATTTAGAACATTAGTTAGGTCGGTGAGCACAAGTCAGTTCATTTTGTGCCAGGTAGGATTTTAAGTAGGATTTGAATTTTACAAACTGTAACGTTTACATCACCACAGAAGAAATGGAGTTTCATGGTTTTCTTCTGGACTGTCTGTGTGCTGACTGGCTAAGTAAACTGGTCCACATATTCTTTTTCAGCCACAGCATTGCTGTGGAACAATATATCAACACTTAAAGATGAGTAACAGTTTTCCATATACAGATAGCAACAACACTAACAAAAGTATGCACTTATGTGAAATATTTTCTTATTATTTGTAAGGTAATCCATGTTGGTATATCTTAATGTATCCTCATACCTAATGATATGAAAATGCATACAGAACAATATGCATACAGAAGAATATGCTCAATCTATCTCCTATCCTCTTACAAGGTATCTCTTGATACTCTATCCCTCCTTCCACATAAACACACCTCTACAGTCACCACTCCACTTATCTCTTATCCTTTTACTTCATCAACCCCCAATTTTCAACTACCTAAATTCCACAGACTTAGACATCTCAACTATGTCTTGACTACCTATAACAAAAATAAAACTCTAACCTTACATAAACTCTACCTGGATATCAAATGTAGCAATCCTACCCTTCAAGATGGTGATATCCACCCTAACCCTGGTCCATCTCTCTCTTCCCCCCACAGTATATAATCAACAACAGCTTCTTAATCGGACATCTTAATACCCAAAGCTTAAACAACAAAGTACCATACCTACATGCCCTCCTTCACATACATTCATTTGATATTCTATGCCTCTCTGAAACCTGGCTAAAACCTACCACTAAAGACACTGAAATAATTCCCCAAGGCTATAACATAGTAAGACTCGATCGTCCCAAAAGAAAAGGTGGTGGTGTTGCTATTCTTTTTAAAAACCACCTAAATATCACTCACCTTCCTCCCCTATCATCTCAAGATAGCAAGATAGAATCCATCATAGCCAAACTCCAATTAAATTCCAAAAAATCCATATATATCATCTGTCTGTACCTGCCTCCTGGTAACAATATTCCAATACTCGAAGATTATCTTAGTTGCTTATCAACTACTTATCCACAGGAAACCATCATTCTAGGTGACCTGAACATAGACTGGAATAGCATTAATGCAGACTATCCTTCATCCCATATTAACCTTCACGGCTTCACCCAAACCATTACCTTAACTACCAGGCTCAATAAACACACTAATCGAGAAAGCATTTTAGACTGGATACTCATAAACAGACCAAAAACTAATTATAAAGTAGGAACCTTGCCAGACGATGTTAGTGACCACTCCTTAACTTTTATAACAAGAGAAAAACTGACTGTCCAAATCCCACACTACTAGAAAAATACGCACCATCAAACATTTTAATCCTGACCTATTTCAAGCCGAACTCAGCGTGTAACTGGAACCCACTAAAAACACTTCCTCTTGAAGATGCAGTACTACATTTTAACAAAATATTTCTATCCATTCTTGACACACATGCACCAGAACGTGCTATTAGAATAAAATCCAATACAGCCCCTTGGCTCTCCCATGAAACTAAAAATCTTATTCTCGCTAGGAATAAAGTCTGGGCCATCTGGAGATCCCACAGAAATAAAACAGATCTCCAACTCTTTAGACAGCATAGAAATCTAACTAAAAAAGCAGTCATAGCTGATAAAAGAAATTCTACATTGACCTTCAACAAACCCATCTTAACAATTCTAAACTTTTCTGGTCCTCAATCAATAAACTCCTCTCACCAGGAACTTCCAAAACACCTTCCCCACTAAATGCAGACCCTGATACCCCACAACAGACTGCAGATGCTCTTAACTCATTCTTCACGGAAACTATCCAAGCACTAGCTAAACAACTTAATGCTAACAACTTCTGTCCTCTGAGTAAACCAACCAACTCCTCTTTTAACTTTTCCCTACAGCCTATCCCCACATCACATATTCTCAGACTACTTCTTAAGCTAAAACCTTGTACCCCCTCTGCTGATAAACTCCCTTCCCTTTTTCTTCAAAAGGCTGCTAAGGTTGTTGCATATCCCATATCTATTCTTATAAATAGGACAATTAGTGAAGGAATCATCCCAAGTATGGAAGGTATCTCATATAATCCCTCTTCACAAAGGTGGAAACTCAACCGACTACTCCAACTATAGGCCCATCGCCCTCCTCTCACCGCTGTCCAAAATTATGGAAAAATGTATCCACCTTCAACTCGTACAATATCTCTCAAAACATAACATAATAGCTAACTGCCAACATGGCTTTAGACCACATCACAGTACTACCACTGCCCTACTTTCCTTTGTAGAGACTATAAACCAGAACCGTAACAACAACCTACTCTCTTGACCCTCTTCATTGACCTCTCCAAAGCATTCGATATGGTAAACCACCCCTTATTACTTAATACTCTCGAATCCATCTCACTTGATCCCCCAGCTATTAAATGGTTTAAATCTTACCTCACTGACAGAAAACAAGCTGTTCTCTGGGACAATCACATCTCATCTCTACTGCCTGTTTCCATTGGGGTTCCTCAAGGCTCTATCCTCGGCCCACTTCTTTTTTCCATCTTCATTAATGATCTTCAAACTACAATCCCTCAAGCAACCTGCATTCAATATGCAGATGATTCAACACTCATTTGCTCAGCTCCTTCTACCCCAGAACTAACCTCTCTCACCCAAATATTCACTACAGTAGAAACATGGTTCTCTAATCGCTTCCTCTTACTAAATGCCAAAAAAACCAAACTTCTTCTATTTTCTCCCACAGCTAGAACCTCCCTTTAAATTTCTCCATCTCTTGAACAGCCACTGTTATCTTACCCGACACTTCAACTAAATTATTAGGCGTTACAATTGACAATAAACTCTCTTTCGACCTACACATTAACAACTCCATAAAGTTAGTTAACAGAAAGATAGGATCCTTATATCGAATCAGACCTTTTCTTACACCACCTACCAGAACAAGGATTGCTCACTCTCATCTTATATCAACTCTTCTATATGCTGCGCCTATCTTCACTAACCTCAAAACCAGCCTTAGCAAACTGACAACCTGCTATAATAACATTGCCCGCTTTGCTACTGGTAATCCCTATAGAACTCATCACTGCCTCAACTTACAACTTCTAGGCTGGCCTGAGTTTCAAAACTATCTTTTAATCCATCAACTCTGCATTGCCCATAAAATACTATACCAACCTAATAACACCCCAATACTCTCTCAACTCATAACCCCATATAAAAATCTCAACTCTCTCCGCTCATCCAGCAAACTTCTGACAAGTTCAACAAAGTCTAATAATAATGCTGGTGACTCTCTATTTACCAATGCTATTGGGTCAAAATGGAATTTGTTACCCACTAGCTTAACAAAGATAACTTCATTGCCCTCTTCAAACAAAACATTAAAAGGCATTTCCAAAATCACTGGCTTTGCTCCTGTCATAAACCTGATTAGTCTATCTCTATTACTACCCAACAAAACCCTTATTCCCATCCTCATTATTTCCCCTTACCCTTGCCTTTCCATATAAATCCAATCAATTCTTTTGTCACTACTTGTTAATTGAGAATTGAACTGCATGGAGTAGTCATAGTAACTAACTCCTGTACTAGTATTTTACGCATAAGAGTGTTATCTTTTATTTTTATTTTTATATGTTTTTACTTGCTAACTCTATTACTAACTCTTAGATGTTCATTATTATTAGTACTGTTAGTACATTTTATATAACAATTTGTGTGTGTAAACTTTTTTACTTCTTCTTAGAATGTATCTCACTTTGTGGAGCTTTTCTCCCCGGGCCTCTACTGAAAATGGAAATTCTTCCAGCTAGACTAGCCCGGTCAACAAATGTAAAATAAAAATAAATAAATAAGAACAACACGTTTTCTTGGTTCACAGGTTTCTTTAACAAATATTGTGAATCAGTATTTTGGTACTGATTAAGTAGTTTCAGTAGCATTACTTTCACTAGTTATAAATGTTTCAGCAGTTACAGTACAGTATTTCCTACAGTATTCTGTGTGCATGTTGACTCTGTATTAGCAATGTGTGTGTTTTGATTGTTTCAGCCTTTATTTACACTTACACTCTCTCTCTCAAGCAAATTACTTACCTAGACAGTGTTCCTATGTCATTCCCCTAAAACGTTATAACCCTGCATGTGAATTATTTAGTTAAAATGGGTCAAGGAAGTATTTTACTTTACATTACATTATAAAACTTAATAATTTTTAATTTATTTTGTTTTTCATTTTTTTACCAGGGTAATACACTAATCACAACTGACCATTTGCACCTTATGCCTGGGTAGAGTGGCAGGAAGCTATACTTATCAAAAACTGAACAAAGAGTAAAAATGTATAACAAAAAATGTACAATAGCAAGAATGTAGCAGCAATTATGAGAGAAATATGCATTTTACAATTTTACAGGATTAGATTTTAGGGTTATGTCCTTGGTGGAAATGCTGTGGGGTAATGAGAGTCAGGGTAGGAGGGGTGAGGAAAGTGGAGATTTTATTTTATTTTATTTATTTATTCATTTATTTATTTATTTAAATTTGTTGACCGGGAGTGTCCGACTGGACGTAGGTCCATTTTCAGCGGAGGCCCGGGGAGAAAAGCTCCACAGTTAAATTAAACAGACAGTACATACATTGGATTACATAGTGGAATAACAATTTACATAGCAATTACTTACAACATATTTACAGATGAAGAACATAGTACATCAGTAGACAACTAGAATCTTTATCTGTGAAGTGCATACCAGACGTTAACAAATGTTACAAGAAGAAGAAGTTTGTGCTGTATAATAAGTACTGGCTTATGAGCATCTGAGCTTGCTATAATCAAGGTAGTCAGTGGAGTGGAAAGAAAGGTAGTGGTTGGATGGGGTGGATGATATTAGAGTGGGAGTTGCAAGGGCATAGCCAGCATGTTTTTAGTTGCGCTTTTAGTAAAGTTTTGAAGTGGGTGCATAATGGTATGGAGGTAATTGTGGGTGGGAGTGAGTTCCATAATTTGGCTATGGTGCAAGAGAATAGTGCTTCACCAGCAGAGTTATTGGCTTTAGTGATCTGCAAGTGATTTTTGCTGCTGGATCTTAGTGGTCTGGTGGTGCGATAGGGTTGTTAGATTCTGGAGGGATGGGACATTTAGTGGATGGTTTACTAGTTTGTGGGCGAGTGAGAGCTGATACCACTGAAGGAAGTGAGGAAGTTCAAGCCAGCCCAGTTCAGCAAGTGAGAGACAGTGGTGACTACGGTAGGATGCCCCTGTGACAAATTTGGCAATTTTGTTGTAGCAAGTCTCTAGCTTGTTTAGATCACATTGCCTTAGGTTGGTATATATCGGAGAGGCATAAAGTAGGGTGGAGATAAGGTGGACATTTGCTATTGAATTTGTTATAGTTTTTCTAAAAACTAGGGGGCACAGGAAACAAGAGAAGAAGTAAAGCTAGAGGTTTAGAGGCCCTTAGATAATGTGGTCTGCTACATAGCAGGTACATTTTGACTGTGTGGAGTTTTTTTTTTTTTTTTTTTAAGTTCATCTCTGAAGATGGGGTAGGGGATTGGAACTCCTTTTAGGTGGGTGGGGGCTCCTGTAGTTTAGGAGCAAGGATGGAAAAAGAATGGTTGGTGCAGTGTAGACTGGATTATGGGGGGGAGTGGGGCAGTTTTGTGTGTGTGTTAATTATCACTCACAAACTACTAAATATAAAATTCAAGCTGAAAAAAATAGCACTTTTGTAAGTGCTGTAAGGCACTTGGTTTGTGTGTGTTTTCACATGATAAACTATTAATGCATACCCAGGGGTTATAAGACACTTGCCTTGCCTTCGATCTTGTGCTTCTTAATTCCCTGGGCATTCTGTACATCCTTTTGTGCCTTGATGCACACATACATTGCCAGTATCAGTGGTGCAAAAGGCAGCACAGTTGCCTTTGGTCCAGAAGGCTGTACTTTCTGTTCTCACACTAGGTAGATCGATTGCTAACACTGAGATGGTGGTAGCTCGGGTGGATGTAAAGGATCCCATGGCACCTATCGAAAAGTGTAGGGGTCCTTTATTTATTTACATCTTCTAAAATTATATAATTAGTTAGCTTATATATATATATATATATATATATATGTATATATATATATACACGCACACATATATATATATATATATATATATATATATATATATATATATATATATATATACACACATACATACATTTTATATATATATATATATAGAGAGAGAGAGAGAGATACAGATGTTTAAAGTAATTTTCATTTTTATGTTTCTACACCTCAAACTAATTTACAAACTTATGTTTATCTCCATAAAAATCCTGACATTGAACATGACTACAGCATTTCTTTCTTTCTTTAATTGCTCCAATCTTTTCTTTCTTCTGGAATATTCTTCCATGGTTTAACACAATAATATATTCTCATAATATTTTTGTATTATAAATATATTCTCATAATATTTTTGTATTATATTTTTTCTATTTGCTTCCAGTTAGTCAATTTATTTTCCACATATTCTCTTTTGCTGATAATTTCTTCATTTTGACCTTTTTACTCTTTTGTTATACACTATTGTCCCATAAATCTCCATACTTGTATTTTAAATATTCTTGCTACTAAATTTCCATCTTTTTCATTTAACCATTTCAGAACTTTATACAAGTTTAATGATGCAGCATATACTATCGTATTAGTTATGGAGATTTATCAAAAAATGAAGAATGCTTTATATTTATACCAGAAGATAAACTAGTGCAGCACATGCCAAACTCCCAAAATATGTAAAATAGTAATAAAAAAGCAAGGCTGTTTAGGCAGAAGACTTTTAATAAAATAAAACATAAACGTGTCAAAATCAGTAAGCGCTTTTCCAGTGAAACACTGCTTCTTCAGACCATAATCAAACCAATAAAGCACCCAGTATATATATGTTTGATAAGAACAACATACGTATGTGAGGCAAAAAAAAATATAACTAAAACAAATAGAATACTACTCATAGGGCATCCTTGTCTTATACCATTATTCATATCTATTTTTCTATTCAACCAACCATTTACTAAAACTTTTACCTTGTTATTGTTATAGTCACTTATTTATATATTTTTTGCTGATATTACATATACATTATATCCTACAACATGTCCTGTTGTATCGAGTCAGTTTTTTATTGCTGTTATCTGCCATGGGTTTTATATCTTCTTTCTTATTTACAATATCAAGAACCAAACAGCAGTGTGTACCCGAAGGCAACAATGAACTTATACCAAGTAACAAGCCAACAAGGTGGATAATTCCCAGTAAGATTCCCAGTAAGATCCAGACAAGATGTAGTAGTATAAATAAAACTTTAATACAAAAACAAAAAAAAAATATGGTTAAGCGCTTTCATTCCCAAAAGGAACTTCTTCAGAACCATTTTACATAATAAAACCATCATTTAAATAGCATTTAAAATCATCATGTGACTTGCTCACTCAGTGTTCCCTTAAAGAAACAGTAACATTACTAAATACATCATAAAGTTATTACTCTTTTCTTTAAAACAAGCAAAATAGATATGTTCGTTAATGTGGGCAAAGTTGTATTCAGCCTTAGTTGCCATTTATGTTCACATTCCTCTACCCTATTCTCCCAAAAGTCTCCCTTGTCATCCCTTTTAACTATTTCCAAAATGCCAAATAGGAATTTTGAATCATAGCCACAGTATTTGGTATGCTTATATAAAGCATTGTTCTCATCTTTGTTTTTAATGGCATACAAGTGCTCTTATATACATTTACGTAAACTCCTAATAGTTTACCCAATATAAAAATCATTACATTTGGAGCAAGTTGCAATGTATACAAGAACAGAACTGCCACAATTTCCTGTGTCGAAACTAATATGCAATTCCGGGTTATCTACAGACATTGTTTTGTTTTGTAAGATGTAACTACAGTACTAAAGAACCAAAAAACTGGACAATGAAGGGCAAAACTGCTGATGGTGGAGAACACAGATTTATTTTTAACGCAAAAATGAAACTCATGTTTCCGTCCAAGTAGCTCCCAGACTTCCTCAGAAATGAAAAATCATTGAACCCAAGCTAATTTATACATACTTCAATTAAATAAACAATAAATCAATCAAAGATTTAAAGAAACATACCTTGAAATACAAAGCAAAAATAAAACCTGTACTGAAAATTAATATATTAAATTGATGCAGAATGACATTATCAAGTAAACAGTGTTTACTTGTGTATAAAAAAATTAAACGTGTCACAAATAGTATATTACATTAAACGTAACAATCAATAAGTTTATAAAAACACATATTTATATTTGTGCTAAATGGATAAAATATTTAAAAAAAGAGAGACATCAATAGGAAGTAAAAATAAATTCATAATTTAGCTGCCCTTAATTTGAGTAGGGGTACAAGAGAAATGTGTTCATTAAGACCCGGGGCTTTGTTAGCTTCTAGAAATAACTGCCAATAGGTCTCCCTGCATTCTAATTTATGTTCCCAGGGCCCACCTCTGAGTTCCTTGGATACAGTTTCTAACACAAAGAAAGAAAACTTGGCGTTACTACATGAGAGAGTATGCTTATACAGTGCATTGTTGACGTTGCACTTATTGATATTATTCATATTCTCGTAAATTCTACGTTTGAGCTGTCTCTCAGTTTTGACAACATAGAAACTGTCACAACCCCCACAGGTAACCAAATGGACCAGGCCCTGGGAATTACAATTGGTGTTAAGTTTTGGCAGTTAGTGTTTTAGCTCTACTGGCTAATGAGACCAGTTCTTTATTACTAATAAAAGAACATTGATTGCAGGCTCCACATTTGTAGGTACCTTTCTTCCTGTGAGCAAAAACATCCTCATGTTTGGCCGACTTTAGTAAAAAAATTTTTGTTTCGCCCCTTCCTGAACACTACCTTAATAGATTTACCTTTTTAGATTGGGTAAATCAGTAAAACTTGAAAATTTGTCCCACTCTTTTAATACTGTATTCTTAATGTGATGGGCATTAGAACTAAAATTAGTTACAAATGCCCTACTGTAACCAGCCTCATTAGAACTAATACAGCCATGTTGGTTAAAAAGTCAGTACCCATACCTAGAATAGGCTTACAGATAGTATCTCTACCCTATGTGACTTCTGCTCTGATTGAATCTATTAGTTTACCAGGGTAACCTTGCTCATAAAACATCTGTTGTAATACATTACATTCATAAACATAATCAGAATCATCGGAGGTCATGCGACAAATGCGCACAGACTGACCCTTGATGATGCCTTTTTTCTGATAAAAAGGATGTGTACTATCAAAACTGATATATGTATTAGAAAAAGTAGGTTTTCTGAAAATTACATATTTAAAACCTAAATCAGTTTTCTGTAATGTAACATCTAGATAATGAATAATAGAAGAATCAGCATGGTAGGTAAACTTGAAGAAGTCAGTACTTTGATTGAGGCAAGAAATAAAATCTTTCAAAAGATTTTCACCCCCAAGCCAAAAAATACAAATATCGTCCAGAAACCTGTAGTAGAAATTCCAATGTTGGGAGAAAGCACAGTGGTGTATAAATTTGTCTTCTCACACAGATACAATAATATCTGCAAAGGTTGGGGCACAACTGGCTCCCATGGCAACTCCTGATTCTTGACGGTAAAATTCTCCCTCGAAAAATAGGAAATTATTCTTCAAAACCAGTTCTGCCAGTTCGTTACATAGAAAAATGTCATTGTCAGTAACCCCTGGTCTACTCCTTAGTGCTTCCTCAAGCCAAATCAAATCTAGATCGTGGGGAATAACTGAAAACAAGTTGACCACATCAATGGTGGTAAATAGAAGGTCAGGTACTAACAATTCCGGTTTGATATTGCTCAAGAATTCCCATGAATCTTTAAGAATGTGGAGTTCACCACCCCAAAGAAATTTCAATTTCCAATCCAGGTATTTAGCTATAGGGGAAATTTTGGCTCCTTCTGATGCTACAGTGGGTCTAAGTGGGGGAATCTTCCACACACTTGTGCACTTTAGCTATCCCAAAGATAGAGGATACACGAGGATGGGGTTGAGGCAAATATTGGTAGGTGTTATAATCAATAACAGCTTGGTCAAACAGATCTTTTAGTGCTAAATCAATCTTCTTGTATGAGATGTTGATTTCATTAATAGAAACCTTACTGTATCTAGATGAATCATGGAGGAGGGTTTGCATTTTACTATCATAAAGAATTTTATCCATAATGACTACCCCCCCCCCCCACCTTTATCAGATTCCATGACACGAATGTTAGAATTAAAATGTAAGGTGTCCAATAATTTTCTCTCTGTGTCATCAAGATTGGAAAAAGTTTTGAAGGAATTGAAATTCTTACGTATCTCATTTCCAATGGTGTTTTCCAAATTTTTCAGTTGGAGGTGAAGTGGGGGGTTAAAAGTACTCAGGTTTTTTTTGGACAAAGAGAAACAGGAAGATTAGAATCTTCACCAAAAAATATTCAACAAATTCAGCCATCTAGTAAATATTGTAACTACAGTAATTACATCTCCCACATTTTTTAGTTCCATTAATCATTTTACTGTTCACATTTGTGGGATGTTCAAAATGGGTTTTCAAATTCCACCCAGTTTTTTTTAAACAAAAGTAGGATTCGGAGACCTAAAATGTCAAGTGTCTCAGTACTACTACTAAACATTGCCCAATTATTTTGACATCTTGTCAAGACCTTATTGGGAATTATCCACCTCATTGGCTTGTTACTAGGTATTATTTACAATATCATCTACTGTTTCTTTCACTATCATTAATAACTTTTGTCATCCCTTTCCTTTCATACCATATACACTTTCCTCCATTATGTATTGCATTATTTCTGTATTACTTTAATAAATAACTTATAGACTGTATTGTTAAGCACTATTTGTCTTCAATTTTTTTTCCCATATGAATTTTAATATTCCACTACTCCTTTCTTTATAAATTAAACCTCCCTTTACCCATTCATTAAACACACATAATAAGTAGTTTTTCTTCCAGTGTTCTAAGTTTTTGTACATTTCAGATCCATTTCCATCTGGACTAGCAGATTCTACATTTAACTGTTTGAACACTTTATTTAGTTCATATATTGTCATTTCTTTTTCAAATTCTCTGTTAATTTGTTCAGAAAAACTTTTCTGCTTTATGTTTTTTTTTTTAACTAAACATTCTTTCTACATAGCGTATCACAATATCCATAATTTGTTGTCAACTTTTTTCTTTAAGTTCCCGTCTTAATCTTTCACTTCTGTCATCGTAGCACCGTCGTCCTTCACTGTTTTGCTTAAATATGGTGATACATGTTCCTTTTTTCATTCTTACTTTTTTCCAATGTAAATATCTGTTTTTATATGTATTTCTTTTAAAGGTGATCCACCATTCAGACCAACTGTTATAAAATGTTTTCACAGTAATATGATCTTTCCATAATTTAATAATTGCTTCCTTTCCTTTTTCATTTTATTCCGTTTTTTTTTGTTTTTTATTACTTTTCTTATTTTTATGTAATCTTTATTATGATTTCAGACCACTTAGCAATATAGATTAAAATAATATGAGTTAAATAAAAGTGTGTTGTAGTTTCTTCTTCTGCCATACATATAGTATCTAAACTATAAAGTAATCAATTTCAGTTTTTAAAACATCCGTTTTACGTGCCCATAGTTTTCTGGTCCATATAACCAGATGTTATTTGATCCTATCTCGCCTACATTCAATACTGATGGGCTCGGAGCCGATCCCTCGGCTCCGACTCGGCACGCTATGCTATAGAGCGAGGCCTCTCATTGGCTGAGCTATTTCTTATCCCAGGATGCACCACCACTAATCTCCCAGATCTCGTTTGCCGCTTACAAGCTAAGACGTGGTCTCAACTTGGCTGGGCTAAGTACTATTTTATTTAGGCTTTTCCTGTCAGGAATTTGCTTATTTTGAACCCAAAAGCTGTTTTAACAGCTATTGTTGTGATACGAGTGTGTTTGGATATATTTGTTGAGCAATTTGTGTTTTTTTCGTTGAGGGAAGGTTTCCCGTTTTAGCTAGAGGGGCCTTCCCCTATTGCTATTTGCTATTCTAACGTTTTGTTTGTGGGTCAAGTACCCGTTTAAGTTAGAGGGTCTTGACCCTCCCTTTCTGTGTTTTTGTGTAACTGTATTGTTGTCTTAAAAAAAAAAAAAAAAAAAAAAAAAAAAAACTTTATATTTTGAACGTGTTTTATTGATCTTACTTCTTTAGACATGTCCAAAGAGCATAGACCCTCCGGGTTTAAAAAGTGCGCGAGGTGTGGTTATAAGATGTCCATAACGACCACCACCTCGTGCGTTTATTGTTTAGGCGCCAAGCACCTACAAGAGTCATGTAGCGTGTGTCACGCCTTTTCATCAAGAGTCCTCCAGGAGAGGAAGAACAAATTAATCCTAAAAGGTTTGATAAAGCCATCCTTTGAGGAGGCTTTATCTTCCTCTTCCTCTCCTTCAAAAAAGAAAAAAGCGTCGGCTCCGACCAGTCTGTCGGAACCGACTGCCAAGAAACCTAGGCAGGCTTCTCCATCGGCTCCATGGACTTCGGAGCCGAGGGCGGAACGGTCTGCCTCGATGCCTCCAGTCTAGACCCCTTTAGTTTCGGAGCCGAGGACTGGGGCATCGAGAGGCGGGTCACCTTCATCGGCTCCACTGGTATTGGAGCCGATAAGGGATGCCGGCTCAGACTCTTCCCCTTCGGCGCCGAAGTCCTCATCGGCACCGAGGGAAATTGTTTTGAAATCTCCCTCGGAACCGATAGTGATAGAATCCATTCGGAGCCGGTCCCCTAGTCCTACGGAGCCGATGGAGACATCGGTTCGGACCTGATCGGTATCATCTAGATCCTCCAAGATGTCTGATTCGGACATCGACAGGGTGCTCCTAAGACTCTTCCAGTCTCCAGTGTTTCAAAAGCTAGATGTTATGTGATCCTATCTCGCCTACATTCTGACTGATGGGTTCGGAGCCGATCCCTCGGCTCCGACTCGGCACGCTTATGCTATAGAGTGAGGCCTCTAATTGGCTGAGCTATGTTTATCCCAGGATGCACCACCACTAATCCCCCAGATCTCGTTTGCCGCTTACAGAGCTTGAACGTGGTCTCAACATTGGCTGGGCTAAGTACTATATTAATAGTATCTTTCCTGTCAGTAATTCTCTTTTTTTTTTCAAACCAAAAGCTGTTTTAACGGCTATTTTTTGTGTACGAGTGTGTTTCTTGGTGTTTTATTGAAATTTGCTTTAATTTTCCTGTCAGAGAAGGTTCCGTTTCAGTTAGAGGGGCCTTCCCTTGTTCTAACTACTTCAGTGGTTGTCTGTGGGTCAAGTACCCGTTTGAGTTAGAGGGTCTTGACCCTCCTTGTTTTCTTCCCTTTTCTTTACTGTAAAAAAAAAAAAAAAAAAAATTTTTTTGTTTCAGTTTATATTTTCTGAGATACAGCATACTTATTGTACCTGTTTTTTTCTAACAACTGTTTAAGTTTACTGTTGTTTTTTCTGTTTACAATATGTCTAAAGAACATAAACCATCTGGTTTTAAGAAGTGCACGAGGTGTGGGTTTAAAATGTCCATAACGGACGACCACTCCTCGTGCGTCTATTGTCTTGGCGCCAAACATCTCCAGGAATCCTGCAGTGTGTGCCATGCGTTTTCCTCCCGAGTCCTCCAGGAGAGGAAAAACAAATTAATCCTTAAAGGGTTAATTAAGCCTTCTTTCGAGGAGGCTTTATCTTCCTCTCCTTCTTCTTCTAAGAAGAGGAAAGCGTCGGCTCCGACCAGTCAGTCGGAACCGACGGCTAAAAAAGGCAAGCAGACTTCTCCATCGGCTCCACGGACTTCGGAGCCTAGGTCGGAACGGTCTGCCTCGATGCCTCCTACCTCGACCCCTCTGTTTTCGGAGCCGAGGTCTGGAGCATCGAGAGGCGGGTCACCCTCATCAGCTCCACTGATATTGGAGCCGATAAGGGTCATCGGCTCAGACACTTCCCCCTCGGAGCCGAAGGCCTTATCGGCGCCGAGGGAAATTTCACTGAAGATTTCCTCGGAGCCGATAATTGTGGAGTCCTTTCGGAGCCGGTCCCCGAGCCCTTCGGAGCCGATGGAGAAATCGGTTCAGGCCCGATCGATATCCTCGAGATCTTCCAGGATGTCTGATTCGGACATCGACAGGGTACTCCTTCGACTTTTCCAGTCTCCGGTGTTCCAAAAGATGGTTTCGGCTCCAACCCATTTGGCTTCGGAGCCGATGGTCCACTCCCTTACAGTACTTCCTCCTCCAACAGCTTCGGCACCGTTGGAGCAGGTGTTGGTGGAACCAGTGGAGGTGTTAGGGTCAGGCCCGACCCTTGCTCCTACTCCGGCTCCTGGGTCGGAGTTCAGTGCACGGACTTCTTCCTTCAGCCCTGGGGGGGAGGCTTCGGGATTGATACCTTCGGTCCCGAGTCTCCCCCTTGGTGCGTCGGCGGCGGGATTACCGTCCACTGTCGTGGCCATGGAGGGGGGACCTTCCCAGGATTCTGGTGGTCCCGCCTTCAGGGCTATGAGGAGTGCTCTAGCCAAATCTTCATTGGCTACCTCCACAGTTTCCCCAGCTCCTTCCCTACATTTGGAGACTGGGTCGTTGGCAGTTCCCCTGTCAGCAGACAGCGGAGCCCCTGGGCCTCAGGTTACCCCCGCTGGGGTTTCTCCCCCTTCTGGAGGTCCTTCTGAAGCCTCTTCGGAAGAACCTCCCAGGAAGAAAACGTGCAAGAGGAAGCACGTTGACTCCCCTGACGAGTCTTTAACATCTGACACCGATCTCGATGATGCAGAGGGGTCCCCCAAGTCGTCCTCGGATGATGTCTCCTTTGCAGACATCCTAGAAGCCCTAAAACAATGAGGCGGCTGGCAATCCAAACCTCCCTCTGCTGATGAGTCGGTGTTCCTGAAGGCCTTCGGGGCTCAGCCCTCCGCCTCCTGGGTGTCTCCGCCCTTCGACGAGCTCTTGGATTTGATCTGTCGAAGGGCGTGGGAACACCCGGACTCTGTGGAACCGGTGCCCGCTCGTCCAAACAAGTTTCTTTCAGCCCCCCCAGATAGAGAGTTCCTCACGAAAGGTGTGGCTGTGGATGCTATGGTGGTGGCATCTGCTACGCAGCAGGATGTAGCAGAGGCTTCTACATCCGTCCATCCTCCTAATAAGGAGTCTAGGAGCATGGATCGGTACGGCAAGCGCACCCTAAGTTCAGCGGCCTTTACCTTGAGGTCTCTGAACTACCTAACGCACTTTACGAGATTCCAGAGGGATCTGATTAAGGAGCTGTCCAATACCCTCTTGGGTAACCTGCCTGAGGAGCTGGCCCAGACGGTTGGATCTCAGCTGGCTACAATGTCATCCATTTCAAACTCGTCCATGAGGCTCATCTCGTATGCGGCCGAAGGGGCGAGTAGAGCGGCGGGTACGGGCATTGCTCTATGGAGACAGGCCTGGCTCCACCTGTGTCATTTCGCGGAGGCCTTCAAGTCTTCATTTGCCGACGCCCCCTTTGATGGGTCCTCCCTTTTTGGGCCCAAGGTGAAAGACACACTTAACCGCTGTGAACAGGAGGGTAAGACTCTGACTGCCGTAGGGGCTCGTTTTTCCACTCCCTTTCGGCCTTATCCCAAGGCTAAAAGAGGAGGGAAGATGTGGTTCCGGAGATCGCAGAAGTCTTACCCCTCTCAGCAGGAAGGTTCCCCCTCCAGAGGCAGAGGAGGGGGAAATTCATCAAGAAGACGCCGTCCCAGAGGCGGCAGAGGCCCCCGCAATACTGGAGACCGTGAGTCCTTTCGTGGCTCTTCAGCTTTCCATAGTCCCTGAGGGATTGCCCGACTGTGCTGCTCCGGAGCCAGTCGGGGTCGTTTTTCAAAGCACCTAAAGGCCTGGGAAGGGATCACTCAGGACCGATGGGTGCTTCGAATTATCGCCGGAGGTTACTCCATCCCATTCTGTTGTCCCCCACCTCAGTCCAAAAGAATCCCGGACCCGCCACCCAGTCAACGGGATACCGCAGCTATAGAGGTTTCAAAACTGCTGCAAAAAGGAGCCATCCAACCGGTCCCCGCAGACCAGATCGGATTAGGGACTTACTCAAGATTCTTTTTAGTGCCAAAAAAGACCGGGGACTTGAGGCCCATTTTGGACCTAAGCAACCTAAACCGTTCACTCAAGAAGTCCAAGTTCCGAATGGTCACTTTACAAACCATTCTCCCGTTGTTGGAGAAAGATGTTTGGATGTGCTCCATAGACCTCAAGGACGCGTATTACCATATCAAAATACATCAAACGTCCAGGAGACACTTGCGCTTCAGCCTAGGAAGCAGTCATTTTCAGTTCTGTGCGCTGCCCTTTGGTCTCACCACAGCCCCCTGGGTGTTCACCAAATGCTTGGCAGTGGTGACTGCTCACTTGAGGAGTCTAGGATTCCAGGTGTTTCCATACCTAGATGACTGGCTTCTAACTGCCACCTCCAAGCATCTACTTCTACGGAGCCTGCAAGCCACAACATCACTGGGCAATTCCCTCGGAATCTCCTTCAATTGGCCAAAGTCTGTGTTACGGCCATCTCAAAGAATCAGATTCATAGGGGCAGAGATAGATTCAAACCAGATGCGGGTCTATCTACCTGCAGACAGAATTCAGATCATACAAAACCAGGTTCGAGCCTTACTCCCCAGGTCCAAAGCCCCAGCCAGAATGGTCATGCAACTACTGGGATCGATGTCTGCCACAGTTTTGCTAGTTCCCTTGGCAAGGTTACACATGAGAATCCTCCAGTGGCTTCTCTCAACTCAGTGGTCCTTTCAGGAACTCCCTCTCAATCATCTAATATGGATCACGGAATCTTGCAGACGGGACCTTCGCTGGTGGCTAGTGTCTTCCAATTTGGATCAGGGACGACCCTTTGTTCTTCCTCCTCCGGCGGCCACTTTGACCATGGACGCCTCCCAGACGGGGTGGGGGGGGCATTCCCTGGGCAGGTCAGTCCAGGGCAAATGGCATCCGGAAGAGACCTCTCGCCACATCAACATCCTAGAGATGAGAGCAGTACTCCTGTCCCTTCAAGCCCTTCACTGTTACCTCCCTCAGGGCGTAATTGCTGTTCACTCGGACAACATGTCAGTTGTCTGGTACCTGAACAAGCAGGGAGGGACCAGATCCTATCCTCTTTGCAGAGAAGCGATGAGGGTCTGGGAATGGGCAATCTCAACCAAACGCTTCCTAGTGGCTACTCACATTCTGGGCAAATCCAATGTCGTAGCCGACAGGTTCTATCTCCTCACGAGTGGTCTCTGAACATAACTATTACAAGACAGATTTTCAGCGAATGGGGAGTTGCTTGCTGCAACCTCTTCGCGACTCCTCTGAATGCGAAGTGCAAAGAATTTTTCTCCCTAACCCCGGCTCCGGGGAAGAGCCCTATGGACGCGTTAGTCCATCCTTGGCCCACCAGCCTGCTTTATGCCTTCCCTCCAGTTCCTCTCCTACCCAAGGTAATTCAGAAGGCTTCCCTCTTAGGGAGCAAGATGATCTTAATTGCTCCTTACTGGCCCCGTCAAGTCTGGTTTCCCTATCTTCGGAAACATGCTCTGGAAGGTCCATGGTTCCTGGACCAGATCCCAGACCTTCTGACTCATCAGTCGGGACTACTACACCAGTCCCTACACATTTTAAGATTGACAGCCTGGCTCCTCCTCTTCCAACCATAGTCAGGAGACATGCACTAGACCCAGAGGTAGTGCACATATTGTCTTCAGCCCACAAGTTGACTACGAAGAAACTTTATTCTAGCAAATGGAAAAGATTTGCTATATGGGCTCAACTCCGGGGCCTGGACCCAATTTCAACCCCCGTAGCAGAAGTACTCAAGTTCCTAACCTCTCTTTTCAACCAAGGCTCTTCTGTTTCTACCATCAAAGTACAATTGGCAGCAATTTCTAACTTTCATGAATCCATAGACCCACCTTTAATGAGCAACAGGTTGTGTAAGACCTTCTTGAAAGGTGCTGCTCTATTAAGACCTCCAGTTTCTCATCCTGCACCTCCATGGGATCTTGATATAGTATTACATGCCTTGACTTCTTCCCCCTTTGAACCGGCAGCTACCTGTGATTTAAAGTTTCTATCATGGAAGACAGCTTTCCTAGTGGAAATTACTTCAGCCAGAAGGGTTTCAGAACTTCAAGCGTCAGTAAAACCTCCGTACTTGTTTTTTCATCCAGACAGAGTTTCCCTCAGACCAAATCCTTCTTTTGTTCCCAAAGCCTGCTCTGCTTTATGCTTACAACAGTCATTAGAGCTCCCAGTGTTTTTCCCAAAATACTCCAATGAAGCGGAGTTTATTTTCCACACTAGATGTCCATAGGCAGTTACGTTTTTATTTGGATAGGACCAAACAATCAAGGAGAACAGATCAGTTGTTTGTGTCCTTTGCAGAAAATAAATTGGGCAACGCAGTCACAAAGGTCACTATTGCCAAATGGATCAGGGACTGTATTACTCAGTCTTATGTTTTTTCTAACGAGGAGCTTTCCACCTCTGTCAAGGCTCATTCTACAAGGGCTATGGCTACTTCGGTAGCATTTCATTCTAAGCTTGCTATTAGTGACATTTGTGCTGCGGCTACATGGTCCTCCCCGCATACTTTCATTTCTCACTACAAATTAGATGTGGCATCTAGAGGACGAGCTTCATTTGGTTCCACAGTGCTCAGGAGTGTTTTCCAATGAGCCACCCGGGATTTAGGTGCTAGGGACGCTGTCCCATCAGTCAGAATGTAGGCGAGATAGGATCACATAACATCTTTCAGTTATGCACTCACCATAACTTCAGATGTTTGGGATCCATCTCGCCTACATTCCTAATAACCCACCCTCCTTCCCCCTTCCTTGGAGATCAGAGGATATCAGAAGGTCCGAATCCTGTTGTTTCTTCTTGAAACATCTAACAATGTTATATAAACAAGCTATGCATGTGTGCATGAATGCGGACAAACAAGATCTGGGGGATTAGTGGTGGTGCATCCTGGGATAAACATAGCTCAGCCAATTAGAGGCCTCGCTCTATAGCATAAGCGTGCCGAGTCGGAGCCGAGGGATCGGCTCCGAACCCATCAGTCAGAATGTAGGCGAGATGGATCCCAAACATCTGAAGTTATGGTGAGTACATAACTAAAAGTTTCGGCTCCAGCCCATTCGGCTTCGGAGCCGATGGTCCACCCTGCTTCTTTGGTTCCTCCTCCAACAGCCTCGGCACCATTGGAGCCGGTGCTGATGGAACCGATGGAGGCTTTAGGGTCGGGTCCGACCCTTACTCCAACTCTGGCTCTTGAGTCGGAGTTCGGTACGCGGACTTCTTCTGTCGGCCCCGGGGGGACGCTTCGGGACTGATGTTTTCGGTCCCAAGCCTTCCTCTCGGCGCGTCGGCTGCGGGAGTGCCGTCCACCGTCGTGGCCACGGAGATGGGACCCTCCCAAGATTCTGGTGGTCCCGCGTTCAGGGCTATGAGGAGTGCATTAGCCAAATCATCTTTGGCTACCTCCACGGTCTCCCCAGTTCCTTCCCTGCATACCGAGACTGGGTCTTTGGCAGTCCCCCTGTCCTTAGACAGCGGAGCCCCGGGGCCTGAGGTTACCCCCACTGGGGTTTCCCCCCCTCCTGGAGGCCCTTCCAAAGCTTCTTTGGAAGAACCCCCCCCCCAGGAAAAGGTCGTGCAAGAGGAAGCACGTCGACTCCCCTGATGAGTCTCTTACATCAGACACTGATCTCGATGATGCAGAGGGGTCCCCTAAGTCATCCTCGGATGATGTCTCCTTCGCAGACATCCTGGAAGCCCTTAAACAACGAGGCGGCTGGCAATCCAAACCCCCTTCTGCTGATGAGTCGGTGTTCCTTAAGGCCTTCGGGGCTCAGCCCTCCGCCTCCTGGGTGTCTCCGCCCTTCGATGAGCTCTTGGACTTGATTTGTCGAAGGGCATGGGAACACCCAGACTCTGCGGAACCGGTGCCTGCTCGTCCTAATAAATTCCTCTCAGCAGCCCCGGAAAAAGAGTTCCTGACTAAAGGTGTGGCTGTAGGTGCTTTGGTGGTGGCATCTGCTACCCAGCAAGATGTAGCAGAGGCTTCGACGTCCGTCCATCCTCCTAATAAGGAGTCTAGGAGCATGGATCAGTACGGTAAGCGCACCCTAAGTTCAGCGGCCTTTACATTAAGGTCCTTGAACTACCTCACGCACTTTACCAGATTTCAGAGGGATCTGATTAAAGAACTTTCCGATACCCTCTTGGGTAACCTGCCTGAGGAGCTGGCCCAGACGGTTGGCTCTCAGCTGGCTACACTGTCGTCCATTTCTAACTCGTCCATTAGGCTCATTTCTTATGCGGCTGAAGGGGCGAGTAGAGCGGCGGGTACAGGCATTGCTCTACGGAGACAAGCCTGGCTCCGCCTGTGTCATTTTGCGGAGGCCTTTAAATCTTCCTTTGCCGACGCCCCCTTTGATGGGTCCTCCTTGTTCGGACCCAAGGTAAAGGACACATTGACCCGCTGCGAGCAAGAAGGTAAGACTCTGACTGCCGTAGGGGCACGATTTTCCACTCCCTTTCGGCCTTACCCCAAGGCTAAAAGAGGAGGGAAAATGTAGTTCCGTAGATCTCAGAAGTCTTACCCCTCACAGCAGGACGATCCCCTTCCAGAGGCAGGGGAGGGGGAAATTCTTCTGGAAGACGCCGTCCCAGAGGCGGCAGAGGCCCTCGCAACACTGGAGACCGCGAGTCCTTTCGTGGCTCTTCAGCCTTTCACAGTCCCTGAGGGATTGCCCGACTGTGCAGCTCCGGAGCCAGTCGGGGTCGTTCAAGCACCTAAAAGCCTGGGAAGACATCACTCAGGACCGATGGGTGCTTCGAATTATCGCCGGAGGTTACACCATCCCTTTCTCTCTCTCTCTCTCTCCACCTCAGTCCAAAAAAATCCCGGGCCCGCCACCCAGTCAACGGGAAAATGCAGCCTCAGAAGTTTAAAGCTGCTGCAAAAAGGAGTCATCCAACCGGTCCCCGCAGACCAGATCGGATTAGGGACTTACTCAAGATTCTTTTTGGTGCCAAAAAAGACCGGGGACTTGAGACCCATTTTGGACCTCAGCATTCTAAACCGTTCAGTCAGAAAGTCCAAGTTCCGAATGGTCACCCTACAATCCATTCTCCCATTGCTGGAGAAAGGTGTTTGGATGTGCTCCATAGATCTCAAGGACGCTTATTACCATATCATGGTACATCAAGCGTCCAGGAGACATCTGCGCTTCAGCCTAGGAGGCAGTCATTTTCAGTTCCGCACGCTGCCCTTTGGTCTCACCACAGCGCCCAGGGTGTTCACCAAGTGTTTGGCGGTCGTGACTGCTCACCTGAGAAGTCTAGGATTCCAGGTGTTTCCGTATCTAGACGACTGGCTCCTAACTGCCACCTCCAAGCATCTACTGTTGCGGAGCCTACAAGCCACTATACCACTGGGCAATTCCCTTGGAATCACCTTCAATTGGCCAAAGTCTGTATTGCTGCCATCTCAACGAATAAGATTCATAGGGGTAGAGATAGACTCAAATCGAATGCGGGTCTATCTACCTACAGACAGGATACAAACCATACAGGCTCAAGTTCGAGCCTTGCTTCCCAGATCCAAAGCCCCAGCCAGAATGGTCCTGCAACTATTGGGATCCATGTCCGCCACGGTTCTTCTAGTTCCCCTGGCAAGGTTGCACATGAGAATTCTCCAGTGGCTTCTTTCAGCTCAGTGGTCCTTTCAGGAACTCCCTCTCAGTCACCTTATATGGATCACGGAAACCTGCAAACGGGACCTTCGCTGGTGGCTAGTGCCCTCCAATTTGGATCAGGGACGACCCTTTGTTCCACCTCCTCCTGCGGCCACCTTGACCACGGATGCCTCCCAGATGGGGTGGGGGGGGGCATTCCCTGGGCAGGTCAGTCCAAGGCAAATGGCACCCAGAAGAGACCCTACTTCATATCAACATCCTAGAAATGAGGATGGTGCTTCTGTCCCTTCAAGCCCTTCACGATTACCTCCCTCAGGGCGTGATTGCCGTTCACTCAGACAACATGTCAGTTGTCTGGTACCTGAACAAACAGGGAGGGACCTAATCCTATCCTCTTTGCAGAGAGGCCATGAGGGTTTGGAAATGGGCAGTGTCGACCAAACGCTTTCTAGTGGCTGCTCATATCCCGGGCAAGTCCAATCTGATAGCCGACAGATTGAGCAGAACCATCCTCTCTCCTCACAAATGGTCTCTGAACATCACAGTTGCAAATCAAATTTTCAGCAAATGGGGAGTCCCGTGCTGCGACCTCTTCGCGACTCCTCTAAATGCGAAGTGCGAAAAGTTTTTCTCCCTCACCCCGGCTCCGGGGAAGAGCCCCATGGACGCACTAGCCCGTCCTTGGCCCACTGGCTTGCTTTATGCCTTCCCTCCAGTTCCTCTCCTTCCCAGGGTGATCCAAAAGGCATCTCTCTTGGGGAGCAAAATGATCTTAGTTGCTCCTTACTGGCCTCGTCAAGTATGGTTCCCCTATCTTCGGAAGTATGCTCTGGAAGGTCCATGGTTCCTGGATCAGATTCCAGACCTTTTGGTTCATCAGTCGGGACTATTCCACCAGTCCCTACACACCTTAAAGTTGATGGCTTGGCTCCTCCTCTTCCGACGATAGTCAGGAGCCATACATTGGATCCAGAAGTTGTACACATTTTATCTTTGTCCCACAAGTCTGCTACAAACAAATTGTATTCTAGCAAATGGAAAAGATTTGCTATTTGGGCTCAACTCCGGGGCCTGGATCCCATCACTATTCCTGTTTCAGAAGTACTGAAATTTCTAACTTCTCTTTTCAATCAAGGCTCTTCAGACTCTACCATCAAGGTTCAATTGGCAGCTATTTCCAATTTTCACGAATCTATAGACCCAACTTTAATGAGCAACAGATTGTGTAAGACCTTCTTGAAAGGTGCTGCGCTCTTAAGACCTCCGATTTCTCATCCTGCTCCTCCATGGGATCTCGATGTGGTGTTACGCGCCTTAACTTCCTTCCCCTTCGAACCGGCAGCGACATGTGATTTAAAACTTCTATCGTGGAAGACTGCCTTTCTGGTAGCAATTACTTCTGCCAGAAGGGTTTCAGAGCTTCAAGCTTTGTCGGTGAGACCTCCGTACTTGGTTTTTCACAAAGACAGGGTATCTCTCAGGCCAAATCCATCTTTCGTCCCTAAAGTTTGTTCCAGTTTCTGCCTACAACAATCATTAGAACTTCAGTCTTCTTTCCAAAGTATTCTAACAAAGCGGAATTCGTATTCCACACATTAGATGTCCACAGGCAGTTGCGTTTTTATTTAGATAGGACCAAACAAACAAGGAAAACGGATCAGTTGTTTGTATCCTTTGCGGACAATAAATTGGGCAAAGCAGTCACAAAGGTCACTATTGCCAAATGGATCAGGGACTGTATTACTCAAGCTTATTCTTATTCTATTAAAGAGCTTACCACCTCTGTCAAAGCTCATTCTACAAGGGCTATGGCTACTTCGGTAGCATTTCATTCTAAGCTTGCCATTAGTGACATTTGTGCTGCGGCTACATGGTCTTCCCCGCACACTGTCATTTCCCACTATAAATTGGATGTGGCATCTAGAGGACGAGCTTCATTTGGTTCCACAGTGCTCAGGAGTGTTTTCCAATGAGCCACCCAGGATTTAGGTGCTAGGGACGCTGTCCTATCAGTATTGAATGTAGGTGAGATAGGATCACATAACATCTTTTAGTTATGTACTTACCATAACTTTAGATGTTTGGGATCCATCTCGCCATTCTAATAACCCACCCTCCTTCCCCCTGCCTTGGAGATCAGAGGATATCAGAAGGTCCGAATCCTGTTGTTTCATCTTGAAACATCTAACAATGTTATATAAACAAGTTGTGCATGTGTGCATGAATGCGGACAAACAAGATCTGGGGGATTAGTGGTGGTGCATCCTGGGATAAGAAATAGCTCAGCCAATGAGAGGCCTCGCTCTATAGCATAGCGTGCCGAGTCGGAGCCGAGGGATCGGCTCCGAGCCCATCAGTATTGAATGTAGGCGAGATGGATCCCAAACATCTAAAGTTATGGTAAGTACATAACTAAAAGTTTTCCACATTTCATTACTTCAAACATTTTTTACATCTTTTCCTCCTTTCTTTTCAATTTCCCTTAAATCACAGTTAAAATCCTCTGTAATTATAATGTGCATATTTACGCCAATGTAATCTAACACATTTTGACATAAGTTCTCCCTTTCTTTTCATGTCATAAAAGCATAAGTAGCTATAATTATGTAAACCTTTTCTTGCCATCTAAAATCTACAGTTGTTAATCTTCTTATTGTTACAAATATAACATCTAATATCTTTACTACTCTCCTACGTAATACTACTATTCCTGAACATTTTTCAGTTCCAGTGTTCAATATTATTTCCCCTTCCCATTTATTTCGTGTTTGCAGTCTTTCTTCATAAGTTAGAAATCTTATATCTTCTAAAATAATATCAGCATCACATTTGTTACACCATTCTAAATTTCTTGTTGTATTCTTTGTGATGTGCCCTCTCTGGGTCAGTAATCAAGGAGTCTGAATCCTCACCACTGGCACTGGAGATAGATGTTCACTTGGGACAAAAATGGATACACTCAGTATTTCCAGATGCAGTTCTCTGCATCAAGTACAATTTCCCTTAAAAACACACCCAATCTGGGGTCTGGGTTACTCTCTCTCTCTCCCTCCCTAGTAAGGCTCCCCACCGTCACAGCCGTAGGGTTGAGTTCTCAGCTGAGTGTCCAAGCCAAGTCTCCCGGCACCCTCTCTGTGAAACCAGTGCTTCGTGTTCCTTTTCCAAGTAGCTGACACACACACACACACACACACACACACACACACACACACACACACACACACACACACACACACACCCCTAGGAAATGCTGGCACAGATTTACTAGCTATGCCCCCTTATGCCCTGACTATAAGATAGTTACATTGCCACCAGACACCCCAAAGCCAGCTAGCTGTACTGAATGAAATTTAATATTAATACCAGTGGTAATGTTGACTAAATTGTACTGAACAAAATTAATATTAATTCAAATGGTAGTGTTGACCAAACAGCCAGGCTTTCAGGAGTGGCTACAGTGTCACCAGTATGTATAAGTACTCTCAAAGGTTAAAATACTCTCTAAAGGACCAGCCACAATGAAAAGTTTAAATGTATTTAATAGTAAATAAAAAAAAGAACATGAAAATACTAAATATCTATTTGCAATAAAACACCAGAGTTTCAGTTACAGGAAATATTAAAACTAGCACAGGTGGAAAGGTTCACACAGTTACAGAAAAAAAACATAATTAACTAATCTCACTACATTTTCCTGACTGATCTAAAGAATTATTATTCCCTGGTTACTTAATAGAGGAAGGCAAAATGAAGTAGGTGAGAAATCCTTCTGTGTCAGGTTAGAAAATCAGAGTGCCCTGAGACTTGAAACATCATTTTTGTCCTAGATTACAGAATGATTTCCCATACATCTGGTCATCTGACTTCAGTTTCCTGTGCTACCCCCTTGACTAGAAGCTGTCAGGATTTAGCACCTATGTATTAATAATACACACAAAGAGAGCCTTGCTAAGATCTGCTGCAGCTCCTGGAAGTCATAAAAAATTTCAGACCTCCACCCTTCCAGAGTAGCCATTAGTTCACCCCACTGACAATCGGGAAGCTTTCTAGTACAGACTTTTTGTCTCTGGCTGCATTGAGTACTGTTAAGATGCAATCTTTATGGCTTAAGTTAAGTAATTTAATTTCTTACTATTTTCAAAGTCATGTGGATTGAGATTAACCTCTTCTGTTCCATTATCCTCTGTTACAAATTGTACAGTAATGCATGTATATTTCTTTTTTCTGTCCAGCAGGGCACACTGTTGGTACATTTTTAACACAAGCAACTTTACAAATACATTTTCAACACAAGCATGTGTACTAATCTGTTTGATATGTGAATGACATATAATACTTTACAAAATTTCAGCTAGCTGTGCTGGCATATGTTACACATCCACTGCCCTACTTCTCCTGGCATAGATGGCAATACCTCACATTGTTCCATTCTTTATACTGTTAACATTTAACTGAAAGAATATTTATTCCTTTCTCTGTCCCTTAATTTAGAGGATATTGTCTTCCTCCTGTATTGCTTGCTTCAAATTCCTCTCTGTTAATCATTTCTTTTCTTCTTATTTTTTATATTAAAGCATTTACATTTTCTTTTTCTGTCTTTTACTCTCTTACCAATAGATTTTTTCCTTTTGCTACTTCAACTTGTGTCCTCCTCATTACTGGCTTCCGACTTTATCTCTAGCTCATGTCCTTCATTATTTTTTGTACTATCTTCCTTTTTTTCTACACTTTCATCTATTTCTATCTTCTCTTCATTTTCACTTTGCTGCTCATCATTACTTTTATTAACCATATTTGTTCATTCTAAGTCTTTACAATCCATTCATAAATGTCCTATTTTTGTACATTTGTAACCTTCAGGTTCACATTTCTTTTCTTCATGTCCTGTTTTAACATTTTTTTGTCATAGTTGCCAATTAAATGTGCTTCTTTCCCACTTAAAAACATGTTTTTGGTTGGCACCAGTATTTTATGATGTCTGCTTCAACATTTATAATGCTTAGAATATGTATAATGTTTTTCTGTATCCATTTTTAGAGTAACATTACAATCCCATTCAAGGGTGGCCACAGTGGTGCAGCAATTAGTGTTGTCACCTCACAGCAAGAGGTTCTCTGGTTCGATTCTCAGCTGGGGTGCCTACTGTCTGGAGTCAGCATGTCCTCTGTGCAATCATGTGGGCACCCTCTGGGTGCTCCGGTTTCCTTCCACATTCCAAAGACATGCAGTAGGTGGATTGGACACATTAAATTGGCCATAGATGAGTGTGTGCGCAAGTGAGTGGTGCAACTGAATTTCCGAGGCAGGGCTAGCCACCCGGTGGTGTAAATGTTGGCTTGAGATGATTGTCACTGCAGAAGTGACACCCTGACCCCATGTGCAAAATGGGAAAAGTGGTTGAGGATGGATGGATGGATTACAATCCCATTCACCAAGCCATAAGCTCCTGTGTCATGTCTGTTTCTTCTTTGCGAAAAATTTTTAAATGATCTTTTAAAGTCCATCTTTCAACCTCTGTGCAAAATTGCACATTTATTTTCTTTTTAGTCTCTTGAAACGATATTTTATTTACATATTATTCCATGGATTATTTTCTCTCTTTTCATACTCGCATAAAATGTTTCCGTACCTTGTACAGTTTCAAAGTAAATGCCACAAAATGTCTGTGTTAATCAGAATAAAAGCTCTGATCTCTTGTGTTTTCACTCTCAAAGGTAGTATTAAATTGTCCCACGCCTCATATCTGGTTAGTTCCTGGCTCTTTTTACTTTGTATCCTTACCACAAATTTTCTTTTTGTGCTGTTCTCTTTTTTTTTTTCCTTTTCTTTCTGCTCATCTTGTGTATTTGCTGTTTCCACATATGTTCTCCTTGTCTGTGCATCTTCTGGTCTTCCTTCTGTATTTTATTCATAATGTCCCGCAAGGCATTTTTCATTCTTTGGCTCACTTTGGTTGGTTAAGCCTTTTAATAAATCATCCTACAACCTTCCTGATTGAAGGATTGTAACTATGCATTCCTCTCTCCTCAACTCGACTGATTTCCCAAAAAGCTACTGCTGAAACAATAATTCAAAATATTCTGTGGTTCCTGGAAATTCATTCCGAGAGCTGGCATTCACCTCCACTCCCTGCACTGAATCCTCCAACTTGCACACTGTCCTCCGAGCTTCCATTGCTCTAGGAATGGGACATGCACATGTATTCCCAGCTTAGCAGTTCCATCAGTAGAGATCAGGATCAATCGTAGGAGTTCTTTTTTGTATTTACAAATACATCTTTTGTACAACTTTTTATCAGATATTTACATTATGTACAATACTCATAACGTACTTTTACATTTACATTCAAATTTTAATGCTCCTACTGCTTTCTCCACAACCAAAATTTTGCCTTTTTCAAAATCTGATAACCACTTTCCATTATATTTCAGTTCATTAATTCTCTCATTCCATATTATATAAAATATTTTTGAATCCAGTTTCTTTGTTTTACATTTTTATAATGTCCATATTGATGTTATTCAGTGTTCTTCAATTCTTTTAAATACCCTTTGTCATATATTTCTTTTCACAGTTCAAAAAGTCCTTTCATGTTCAGTTGTCTCCAATTCACCACAGTGTATGCAGACTCTATCTTTTATTGTTTTATATGGCATATTTGCCTTAACTGGCAATCTACCTATTGACAATCTCCACAAAAAATCCATACATTCTACATGCTTTTTAAATCTGTTCATTCTTTCTTTTACTTCTTTTTTTACTGCTGCTTTGATCTTTAAGTCACTTATTTGTTCCCATGGATAAAAATAATGTTTCCATTATATTTTCATACCACAATTTTCTGTTTTCCTCTATCTTCTCTGTGTCAGTTTTCCAAAACAATTTTTTTTCTTGGTATAATTTCATATCCATACAATAAAAGTTTTTGCTTTTTAAATACTCTAACCTTTCCCAAATTGCTTTGTGTTTCTCTCTTATAATTTTCATTAACGACTTATGTTTATCTTTCCCTTTCTAATTTCTCCAGATCTTTTGGGTTTCTAATGCCATGATGGGAATGGACCCCATTCCTAAATCAAAGTATGATTAAAGTTCATGAAATTAGTATTGTTTCAGTCTTTGATGTCAAACAAAAGTGCTCTTCGCAGCACCCGCATTGTGCCCACTGACTCCTCCAGCAATTCATACGGGGTTACATGGATTCGTAACGCATCTAAGTATGATTTGTAAATTCTTTTTTTATAAGACCTGTTGCTCCTACTACTTGTTGGAACTGTCTGGGTATCTTTCTTCCACATTGCTCATGTTTCTGCCTGCAGATCCTGGTATTTTATGACTTTGTGTCTCTCTGTATGCATAACATTATAGTCACTGGGTATGGCGATTTCATTGATCAATGTTCCTTTTGTCTTCTTGGACAACTTTATCCATTTTTTTAGCATCAGTCTTTTGAACTGTTGGTAAGGGGTTATCCCATGTGATATAAACTTCATCATTTTCTATGATGCTTTGTGGCTCATGTTTCCACTGTTTTTCAGCCACTTCAGTACCATAATGTTTGCACAATCCCCAGTGTAACAGTCTTACCACATTATTATGCCTTTCAGTATACAGTCCTTCTGCCATTAGTGTGTCGCAACCAGCAACAAGGTGGGTGGCTGTTTCCAATTCGGTTTTACAAAACCTACATTTGTCTGTTTCTCCCACATGTTCAATGGACTTTGTAAACCAGCGTATACATAGCCCACTATCTTGGGCTACCAATATTAACCTTTCATTTCTTGGTTTAAATTTGCCTCTCCTTAACCATTCCTGCGTTCGTTCTTGATTAACATGAGACTGTTCAGACGTTTTCTGTACTTGCAGCTATATTTATATTTTTTCCACATTTCTTGCCTTCTCATCTGGTCCTTCACCTTATATTAATTCTTTTGTTTTTTTTTTGGCACATTCAGTTGCTGCCTGGTTTTTATCTACTTCTGGTTTGATTTCCATTCCTGCTTGACGTCGATATGCTTCTGCTAAGTTAAGCAGAGAAGTCATCTTTGATTTATTCTCCTCATGTTTCAAAACTTTAACTACATTTGGATCTTGTGAGGTCAGTAGATGTGTGGAGTCCCACGATTGCAGATCTCTACATGTAATCAATTTCAAGGAGGCCCATCCCTCCTTCAGAGCAGGGAATATATAATCTTAGTATACACTGATTTTTATAAATCATTTGGTGAGCATGAAGCATCCTTCTTGTTTTAATATCTAATCTATCCAACACTGTTTGGGGCCAGTCAATCCCTCGAAAACTGTACGTTAGGACAGGAAGAACAAACTGATTTATAGCTTGGATCTTGTTCCTAGATGTCAGTTCTTTTCCTAGATGTCAGTTCTTTTCTCAGGATTAATTTAAGTCTTCTAAAGTATTCCTTACTGAGTTTTATTCACATTTTTTCATGTTTTATTACTGATCCTTCAATTCCCAAGTATTTATACACTCCCTCTTGCTCAAGTTCTTTTATATCACATTCTTGTCCCAAACTGATGTTTTCCTGGTGCTGCAGTTTTCTTGCTTTAAAGGTTGCTTTTGCACATTTATCAAGACCAAATTACATTCTAATATCATCTGAAAAGGTTTTGACAACCTGCAGCTGTGCTTTCATTTCCTCATCTGATGAGCTATACAGTTTTAAATAATCGACAAACAGAAGATAAGTCATTAGACTCCATTGTTTTCTAGGAGCCAAATTGTAGCTATGGCGTAAGCTGTTAAGTAAATAGCTTAGTGGATTAATGGCAAGGCAGAATAGCAACTGTGACAGAGTCAGCCTGGAATTATCCCCATTTGAATTTTTATCCCTGGGATAATAATATGTCCTTTATCATTTTTGTCACGGCTTAATTGCAGAGTGGTTTGCCAGTGTTTCATGGTTACTGTAATATAGTCAATTAGTGTAGGGTGTATCTTGTATATTATTAATTACTCTTTTATCCATGAATGTGGGATGCTATCAAATGCTTTTTTGAGTCAATTCCATACTTAGATTCTTCCCCTTTTTACAGTTCTCTGCTGTAACTTTTTATTTAACAACAAATGATTCTTTGTTCCATATGACTTTCTTTTATTGCCTTTTTGTTCTACTGCCATAATTGAGTTTTCTTCTGAATGACTATAAACTCTGTCAGTGTCATTTCCCATGTATAATTTATATGTCGTCGGAAGGCAAGTTATTGGTCTGTAATTTTTAGGGTAGCTTGCAGTTCACTTAAGTAAGAGCATTGTTTTGCTTATTAACCAGTATGGTGTCTGTTCGGGGTGCGCATATAAATAGTTCTTACTCATGGCTAAATCCTTGTGCAAAGATGTTAATACTTTTAGCCAAAAGTTAGGTACTGCATCTGGGTCTGGAGTTTTCCAGTTAGAGGCTTTTCTCAATTTTGTTTCAATCTCTGTGGCTGTTACTTCAGCCCATTTCATATCATGTACCTTTACAGTTCTTATTCTTTCATTTACTACTTCTGTCTATTCATTTAGCATCTTTGTTATGTTCCACAGGATCTTTATAGATAATTTTCTAAAATGTATCTACTTCGTCTTTTTTATTGGCGGTCTTTCAATTCCTTTTACCTTATTTCTCAATTCTCCATAAAACTTTTTGGGGTCATCAATAAATTACTTATTTTGTACTTTTTCTTATATTTATCTGTGTATCTTCTAAGTTTTTCGGCCTGTGCTGAAATGTTTAGTTTATTTGCGATAGTGCATGATAGATCCTGGTCTGTTCTAATACTGTGCATTGCTTTAATCACATCTGTCTTTCTTAGTATTTTTGTTGCTCTATTCCCACTTATATAATCTTCTAACAGTGATACTTCTTGTCTTAAAGGACAACTATGTGATTCTTTTCTTGTTTCCGCATTTCCAAAATGCTCTTCTTCCCTATCTTATGTAGGTACCCATGAAGGAAAGTAAGTTTGCTGAAGTAAATCCCAATTATGAATGTTTCCTTCATCCCCCATTATTACAGCTCCGGCACAGTGAGCCATCTTTAAGCCTATTACAATCCCGCAGAACATTAGTAACACTAAGGGCAGTGGAACGGCTTAGTAATAATGCCTTTTGCTTTTTTCCACTCTATCCTCTGTTGCTGCCAAAGGACCGCCCACACTTCTCCCAGGAAACACCTCCATTAATTAACTTTATATGTTAAATGTGTCCTCAGCATCCAATAAAAATGCGATCCAGAACTACTTAAAGAACTATTCCCCAAAGTGTTATTGCCAGATGCATCTATTTTCTTGAGAGATTACTTTTATTCCAGTTTGTTGTGGAGCCAGTGTTATACAGTTTGAAATAACTTTTTCTCCGAAATAAGTAAATGTGATTTTCTTTGCTGATAAATTAACTGCCAAGTTTTTCGCTGGTGGTCATATCTACTTATTATGCTTGCCCATTCCCTAACGCTATTAATGGTTCTGTCAGGGCAAAGTTTTACATTGTAGGAGCCTAGGTTTATTTTATTTATTTATTTTTGCTGTTGTACGTATGCTCTGCTGGTCTCATTTTTTTGCTTCCATACCTATCAGCAGCTTAGTTCAAGAAACTGGGACAAAGCAAAAGGAATGGGACAAACGGGCAAATATTAAATATTGCTCATATATACTTGACAGTTGCTCAGATAACAGGATGTGTTTATTTGTGTGGATTTTTCGTAAATATATTAAGTTTAAAACACAAATGTCTGCCCTGAATTAATTCTGTAGTTATTTCCCAGCAAACTTAATTTTATGATGACTTATGAGGTGAAAATCTGTAGCAGACTGATAACCGGAGAGTTGTGTTAGTGACTGTTAAGCTGCCGTGGACCTCGTTTTTTTAAGGAACCTTATATTTGCTATTATTTTACACTGGCTAATCAACAGTTTTGCTGATTAGCCAGCGTAAAATAAGGAAGGAGAGAGTGTGTGTGTTTCTGTTGGTGTCTGTGTGCGCGTGTATGCCTGCATGAAAGTACAAATAGGATTGATTGAGCAGTTAGCGGTCTTGCTGTGTAGGGGAAGTGAAAAGAATTTACGAAGAAAAGATAAGAATGTACATGTGTGTTTGTGTTGTAGTCTTTGTTTCTGTCTGCATGTGTGAGTGTATGCATGCTTCTATGAATGAGACCTAAAGTGTGGTTGTGAGTGTATGTATGCGTGCATGAATGAGACTGTGTTTCTTTATCTCTGCTTGGGAAGATTGTCACTTTATGTTTGTGAGTGTATGCATGCGTGTGTGAATGAGACCTAAAGTGTGTTTCTGAGTGTATGTATGCGTGCGTGAATGAAAGTGTGTTTCTTGCTAGGGAAGATAGCCACTTTGTTTCTGTCTACTAGCAAATGTTATTTTCTCCTTTTTAATTTATGACTAGATGCAAGAAGTTGGGGAAACCACTTCCTGTGCTGTAGTGGATGACATTTACTGTGGGTAACAGTTTCATATGGCACATAACCGCTTAGATCACAATAATGTTTTAAACAAAAAATATACGTCTGAGATATTTTCTTGTCTTTTTGAAGTTTAGATGCTTTGTAATGCATAACTCAGTAGATTGTAGCAGTTGTCACCTACTTGGTAAATGGATAAAAGACTTGTACAGACACATACGTTTCATCATTTGCTGGCCCTGTAATTGAGGTGATTTACTTGTGGACTCGACCCTTTCCCGTCAGCACACCCTTCAATGATCCCTGATTCTGCTTCACATTTTTTGGCATCTTTGCAGTTCTTAGAGGAAAGCTCAAAAGTACACCCCCCTCCCCCGAAAAGTATCAAGAGGTTTGTCTTTTCCCCTGCGGTACACAGTTGCCTAAGTCATGTGTGTCTACAAAAAGGAGGGTCAGTTGAAGACCCTTCAGTGGTTTTGTGTACTTTGCTTTTTAAGCCACCTGGTCAAATTGCCCCTTTTCAGGGGACACCCAGAAGCACTGTCTCAAAGTTGCACAGTAGGCAACGGAGTAAGGTGAAAGAAATTAAACACAGTATCCTGAGCACAGGAAGTTAATTAACAGCCAAGACCTTTACGCTGATTGCCAGACAGTATGTGATGAATACTTGGTGCATTTATTCATGACTCATTTTGCTGTAGCTAGTCCACATATCTTGCATTTCACATGCTGTTTCTTGAGTCGGCTACAGCATGAATGTGTTTGATTTGCAGTAAACTTAGTTACTGAATCTCTTAAAGTTTGACATATATTATTGGGATCACATATAAATTCAAACATGACTTGAAGGAATGCTGCCCTTTTTAGGAAATACTGCCACTATAATATGTGAAGTTGGAC